>NC_092828.1:27392692-27692692 GCF_039878825.1 Excalfactoria chinensis | reverse complement strand
TGAAACAGTTCATAATCTCCAAGGACAGACATATTACTGAGAGCTCAAAACATTAGGAATTTAATGGAGAAAAGGGAAAGCTGTAGTACGTTTCTGAAAACAACAGAGAATTCTTTTAGATCTTAAAATAATTAAGTAATAACTAATTTAATTTCTGTACATCTCTTCCATTCTCAATTGAAAACTGAGGCAATCTGTTTACTGTCATATTTTTTATTCCCAAAGTAACTGTAGAAAAATCGATAATGAATAGGATGAGTCCAGACAAGGCATAGAACAATAGGTTTGACAATTCTTTAGGAACCTATGTTTTATACTTCTATATACTGATCCTTTATGACTTCACACAGTAGTACAAGAGTTCTTGGTTTCACATGCTTACATGAGCTAACCTCCTTTTAATTATTCTGGATAAACTCCATCAGATGCTTCTGATACAATTACTGAAGGCTTTATACTGGGTAGCCATTTCAAATTTGTTTCAGCCAGAAAGAAGGAGGGCACCCATTACACAAATTGAATACTGGCTAGTGGAAAAAGCCTAAAGAAAGATGCAGTGCATCTATTTATAGTCAAATGATGTTATACAAAGACTTATAGGCCTTTCCATTGAGAATCTGCAGAGGATCAAGCTCCAACCACTAACTTTAATGTGACAAAAATGATTTAAAAAAGAAAAGGAAAACAGAAAACAAAATAGTATAGATAAGAGAATATATTATATATTGATTCTGCTTATTAAGAAGGGAAAAGAAGCAACACACCAACAGATGAGCACAACAGAATGAAGTGTAAGCGAGAAAAAGGAACTGTTCACATAACTTTTAACAGCAAGATATATCATTTCCTTGCATGAGAGAAAATTACATGGTTGTAAAACCACTGCTTTGGAAATATATCAGACTTATGCCTGAATTTAGCTTCTTTGTTAGTGGAACCTAAGCAGCTCCTAAAACATTTTACTAGGTCCACTAGTGAGACAGTATTTTTCTTCAGTTACGATGTTCATAATAAACTGCCTACTGGCTAAATTGTTGCACTTGGATCTAGGGAATCCCAGATATGAGTATAGATAGGAAAAAAACCTCACGGAGAATAGCCCTGTGGAGAAGGACTTGAGGGTCTTCATGCAGAAAAAGCTGGACATGATTCAGAAGCATGCTCTTGGAACCCTGGAAGCCTGTGCTGCATCAAAAGAGGGGTGGCCAGCAGGGAGAGGGAGATGTTAATTTCCCTCTACTCTGTCTTTGTCAGGCCCCATCTGAGGTACCATGTTCAAGCCTGTGGCCTCCAGCACAAGAAGGATGCAGAGCTGTGGGAGCAGGTGCAGAGGAGGACTACAAAGATTATCAAAGTGCTGGAGCACTTTTCCTATGAAGAAAGTTTGAGAGAGCTGGGCTTGTTTAGCTTGGAGAAGAGAAGGTTCTGGAGAGACCCCAATACTTGCAAATGGATTACAAGCACGAGGGGAAGCAACTTTTCACGTGGTCTGATAGTGATAGAAAAATAGAGAATAGCTTTGAACTAAATGAAGGGAGATTTAGTTTATAAGTTAGGAAGAAATTTTTTACACAAAGGGTGGTGAGGCACTGGAACAGTTTGCTGTGGATGCCCCATCTCTGAAGGTGTTCAAGGGCAGGCTGGATTGGGCCCTGGGCATCCTGACCTAGGGGTTGGCAACCCTGACTTTGACAGAGGGATTGGAACTAGATAATCTGTAAAGTCACTTCCAACCTAAGCCATTCTATGATTCAGTGATTTAACGCTGACTTTGTCTTAGCACCCTCCAGTATTTTAGCATCTAGACAAACCCTGAAGTGAGGATGAAATCCTAAATAAGTAGAAGTAAATGCCAATGGCTACTATTTGTTGGTAATTTATTCTGTGTGTGTGCGAGGATTAGTTACTTTGTACAGGGTGAAAAGAACTCTAAGAACATATCAGAACTGTTGATTCCTGTTGGTCATGCTGTAGGTGTAGAGGTTCTCTTCCCCTCAAAGGTGTATTTAATGCTATAGTTAAGAAATACATTGCATAGTGTTGCAAATAGCTAAAAGGTAACCTTTGATAGCAAATCTTATGAAAACAGACCACCAGTTCTCTGCTTGCTAAATCAGAGTTTTAGGCATTTTCCCTTTGACCTTGCCTCTCCAAACAGAATTCTATTCGCTAACAAATCTAAGCCCTGAAGTTTTGTTAGTCTGCTACTTCAGTTTTACGATCCTTCAGCAATTCCCAGTAAAAAAAGCTGTGATGGGGAGAGAACATTAAAGTAGGCAGAAACTATTTTGGTAATGTGTAAGAAGAGTAACTGCATGCTGCAGTAAATTTACCATGATAGCTAGCAGAGAGTGTAGTAAATAATCTGTGCTCTTTCTGCATCTACTTCTTTCAATCAATGTGCTTTCACAGATTCTCAACCTTCAGTCAAATTCTTTTAAGATGTATAAATCAATTATCAGCAATGATGGCATAATGGGTTTGTTTGTTTATTTTTGCTGCTGCTGTTTTCTCATAAAACTATTCATGCAAGAATAATAATCAGCAGAACTACAAGGAAATGGTATACTACAAATGTATAGCTGTTAAAAAAGAAGAGTCCAGGGTATGTCTTATAATGACACAATGCTGAAAACACCAGAAATCCCAAAGAAAAGAACACATGTCTGTTACATTAGAATATTTATCTATTCATTGATTTATCTATATAATTTTTTTCCAATCACAGCATTTTCCATCATAACCCCAAAGGAAAAAAAAAAAAAAAAAAAGTACTTATGTAGTGGTAGGGATATTTAAATTTTGGTAATTGATAAAAGATTATTTGAAAATAAATAAGGAAAAATAATTTCTGCAGAATTAGTCCTTATATGTTATAGAACCTCGAGACATTCCTGAAGTTTTTTTCCCCTTTTCTCCTTTCACTACTGGATTTTAACACTAGAGTTTCATAACCTTTGAGTTTCTTGCCAGTATTTGGATTCCTTACATGGCTACCAATTGCTATTCATGAAACATTCCCATTTTGCTTCTGAAGGAAACAAAAATTGGATACTGTAAGAAAGTAATCATTTCAGACTTCATTTATTAACAAACCATATTCCAAAAGACTTTTGAATGCACTGTCTGATAGACTATTAACCTCAGAAGCTCTCTGATTTTGATGGTGTTTGGCACGTCAAATTAGAAATGGTGACCTGTAAATAAATAAACAAACTGCTGCCTTCCTGCTTCTGGTTTCTCTGTCATATGTAAACAAGTTCTGAAATGTTTTTTAACTTTTTCTTTATTTGTCTTTGACCTTTAAAATACAATGAATATCAATGTGGAATTCGGTTTGCAAAATAACTTCTTTGAGGTATGAAATAACAAGAATATGAGATGTCTGAGCCCTTAGAACATGAGATTCTTTCATCAAAATAAAATAGGGAAAAAAAAAAAAAAAAAAAAAAGAAGAAGAAAAAAACAGCCACAAAAAATAACATTACATTTATACCAGAATGGCTAGAGAAGTTAAATATATTAAACACAAGAACACAGAAAGTGCACTCATTTTCACTGATAAATCTTTCCCTTCATTATGTTACACACAGAAAAATTGAGAAACTGGTGGGAAGTCTTTAAAAACCAAATAAAATGCCTTTTGCCCTTGACTCACTTGCTGAATTTATCTGATATTTTAGGCAGCCTTCTAGCTATTCCATTTCGTTCAGTAAGCTAAAAGTACAAGTTAACATTAAGCTATGTCTGCCTTTACAGAAGGTAAAAGGAGAAACCAGAGAAAGATTCTCTCAAAACAAACAAACAAAAACACCTAGAACTGTAATTCCCACTCAAATCAATTGACGGTGATAGAAACATTGAGTTTCTGAGTGAACTGATCAGTTTTATATGTGAGGTATTAGTTACTAAAAGTGAAATCTGCGGAACCCTACACATGATTGACAGATAAAACAACTCCTTCCAAGGTTTTGAAACATATTATATACAACTAGCTTACCGTAAATGCATATTAACATCTAGGAGAAAAAGAAGCCTTCTAAACAATTGGCCATAAAAGACTAATCCTCCCAATTCATTAAGCATGTTAAAGAGGTTTTAAAACATCACATCAGCATTACCCTAGAGGAAGACACTTTTCATGCTTTTAGATTTGAAAAATGAATGGGAATGTGCATTGATTCTTTTTGCTTATTGGTGAAATTCTTCAAAACTGTTTTTTCTTGACAGATTTCTCTGCTATACTGTGGTAAAGGAAAGGCTGTGCTTTGACATGAGAAAAGAAAGGGTTCCATGCTTTTTTTGTTTTAGCCCAAATGGAATTTCTTTAGGTATTAGGAACTAGAATTATATGTTAACATAGGGCCAGCTGTTAGAATATCTGCCATTAGGAAAATGACATTGTGAATCAAAAATAGTGTACGTGAGGTCATTTAAAAAATTGTTAGTGTTCTTGCAGCTCCTGATTTTATTTTCCATACAATTAGATTTCTCAGTCCTGTAGAAAGCAGGGAAACCTCAGGAGTTTGCATGATGGTTAGACTAACCTCCTTCCCTACCTGAACTGGGGGAGAGTCTCTTCCCAGGAGTAAGGACTGCCACTTCTCACGGGTGAGTCTAGGCAAAATTCAGGCTGAGGCTCTTCAAGAAAGGATGCAGGAGACACACAAAGGAGCTACTATTTTCATTTAGCCACTACTAAGTTAAAAAGAAACAAAGGTCTTAACAGTAGAACAAACCACTAGGGAATGAGAAGTCAGAGTCTGTGTGAACTGGGAGAAGCAATAATGAGAAATTAAAAGCTTAAGCCTGAGGTAAAGACCTATTTTATTTTGGTGCCACCTGTCTGGGCCAACCAAGTGTAACATGCCGGCACTGATAACTGTGAGAGCAACACTGTAAACCTGTTGGTTTTGCTATTGAAGGTCACAGTTACTGCTCCAACCTATTTCTCTGCTGCACAGCTCACAGAGACTCAGGCGCAGGCTGACTCATATGAAGGGATATGACTGTACAGCAGACAATGCCAGTTAATTTTGACGGTGTTCCTCTGTGCGAATTAACAAATGCATGAAGAGTCTTGTAGTAAATCCTCTTTCAAACAGCTCCAAGACTCTACTTAATTCAGTGCAGATACCTGTTAAACTCCATTTGAAATACAAACCAGTATGAATTAGCCTGACCCACTTCATATGGAGCCAGGAGATTGAAACAATTGAGTGGGCTAAAAGGATGGACTATTTATTTTACAGTAGGTGCTACAAGCTAATCTGCACATGCAGAAAAGAAATGCCTCAGGATTCCTTTGTGATTATGAAGTGACCATGAGTGGCTTTTATGCTCAATAGCAAGCTGGCAAACTGCAGCAGCACTTTGTGTTTGGGAGGGGGTGCTTTGTGAGTGGGCATATCAAATGCTTCAAGCTAAATCTGAGCACCTGTGAGTCTTGACTATTTGAATCAATGACAGCTTAAAGGGAAAAGGTATCTTGAAATAATATGTATCAAAAGCGTTACTAAGAAAATACTTTCTTGCAAAACTGTGCTGTGATGGGTGCTTACTTTAGAGTGGAGTCATGTAGTTCTCACATACACTTCGGAGAAGATCAAGAAACAGCCAGAAGAAATATCTACAGGCATTATGACCATCTTGTAGAGTAAGTTATCCATTAAGGTTATCACTTCCAGCCTTCTAGAAAATAGCATTACTTCTTAAACTTTTTTTCTGTTTCACTGACAACAACAGAAAAGTGCTTGTTTTGTTTGTTTTTGTTTTTAAATGAGTAAAGTTCAATGAAATAATAGACAAACAGGGTCAGCTTAATTTAATCCAGTTCAGCTTTGCTGATTCAGTATTTTGTTCAGCACAGAAATGATAATAAGTGAAATTTACAGAGAAGCCTAGATCTCTGTTTCTCCTACCCAACCATCTCATTCTTACAGGAGCTTATTGCATCCAGGACAGCAAAAGGGAGAATGTAAACAGAAATGACTGAAATACCATGTTCTTTCTTTTTAAATACTGATTAAATAGCAAAGTATTCCATAAACATAACGTGACTGCCATATTAAGGGATGCAAATGACTCAACTTTTCTGAGTATGACTTTTGAGATGGGTGTCACTGCCAGGAGGTATGGATTCTCTGTTCGATATACTTCTGAGTACTGTATCCTCTAACTATTCATTGTTACTTAGTTGATGCCTTGGTAGAACTATTCATAAATACCATATTACACAAAAAGCTTTTACTCGGGAAAATCTTTCATAAACTCAAGATGAGAATCTGGGGGAAAAAAAAAAAAAAAAAAAAGAGAGAGAGAGAGAGAGGTAATGCATCTCGGTTGAGTTTATTTTTCTTCTGATCCAAAAGCCATTGCTGAAAGCATATAATCAGAAGAGGAGTAACTGCTTTTTTCTGCTGAGAGCCAGGTAGGGACACACCGATTCCCTCACCTAAGCCAAACATACAAGAATTCTCAAGTGAAATCTACCCTTGAATAATGTAATTTAAAGGAATACATCCCTATCTTAGCATTTAGGAGAGGAATGTTTTGAAGTATTAGTGTTACAGAACACAGGAAACCTATTTCCTGCTCTCTACTAGTGCTGGAGCTACATGCAGCTGTAGAGTCAGTGACAGTGCTGCTCCTTTCCATCAACACAGTTATAATCTATTATGAATATACCTTTGCAGTGAATTTTATGAGTGTTTAAGATCTACTTGTTCCTTTCACTTCATCTGGAGCTACAAGTGCTCAATGTCTTTCAAAACATTGGAGCTGAAATAAAAAATTCCACTCCATACTACTCTCCAATAAAAAGCTTAGTGCCAATACAAAAGCTGGTAAAATACCAGGTGCATAGTTGGAATAATACAAGGGTATAGCCATAATTATAGAACAAATAGATAGTCAGAGGGTACCTAAGGAAAGACTCATCACTCACCAATGCTGAGGCTTTCAGTTGAGATGGATGCTTACCAATGCTGAGGCACACCACAAAGCAACAACCTCCAGAAAGAGACACAACCTTAGTGGTGGTCAGCCCTTAAATGAGATCTAGGAGAGGTGGAATCAAGCTCCACCCAATCCGGTAGCACAGCTGAATTACTTTCACCTGTGCTTCCACTGCTGACACCTTGCTTGCCTCAGGTGGTTAATCAGAGGTTAAGGCTGTGATCAAAAGTTTCCCTTACAACAGGATGTGTGCAGGAAGTCAGTTTTAAATGTTATGAAGGTTCCCAAATCAAAATAGACTTTATTTTAGCACTGGAATGTGTGGGTTTCATACTTCTAGACATAGAAACTTCATTGTTACAGATATAATGAAAGGCTGAATAACAAGATAATGAAGCTTGTCTAATGTTAAAGCAAGGTGTCTGTAACCTAACCACTGAGGTTTGCAACCATTTCTAATTTTCTTCTTAAAGAAAACATGAGCTTTGTATAAAATCTGTTCATTTTAAGCAATTGTAAATATAATTCAACAAGGCACAACTCTTAGCAGCCTTAGCAGTATATATAGGTCATTCTGAAAGTAATGCCTCCTATCTGCTTCCATGGAAACTGTAACTGATACAAAGAGCACAGAAACACTATTTGATAGAGTGAATTCTCAGCTATAAAACACTATATTTCAATATCATCATCACCATCAGCTATGGATCTTTGCCAGCTATGAATTAGAGCCTACGTGCTGCACTTGTAAAAATCTGCACCAGCAGAGGAGTCCCACTGTAATGAAATGCAACACCCACTATTTCACTATGCTATCATCCCTATTTGGTCTCCATAAACATTCAGCAAGCACTGATAAATCTCAATGGATTTTTCCCATGTGAAAGAATTCAGTTACACACCTTTGCTAAATATGCACTTCCACATCAGATGCCATTTTGTCAGACTGCTCCTTGGCTGCCATCTGTCACATGGTGACAAAACATAACAGGAAACATTCAACCTCTATTGCCATATCACCAACATCTGCCTCTGATGTTGTGAGCCAACATAATACAGTAGGAGGCATTACTTTCAGAGCAGCCCTCACAAGTGCAGTTGTACTCTGCAGAAGGAATCTGAGAAAGGCTGTGGTTTACTTCTGCTCAACAAGCCTGAGTAGTGACACTACTTTCAATAACTAGTGCTTCAGGGTCACAGAATTACAGAATCACAGAATTGTAGGGGTTGGAAGGGACCTCTAGAGTTCATCGAGTCCAACACCCCTGCCAAAGCTCCCTACACCACGTCGCACAGGTAGGCGTCCAGGCGGGTCTTGAATATCTCCAGAGAAGGAGACTTCACCACCTCCCTGTGCAGCCTGTTCCAGTGCTCTGTCACCCTCACCGTAAAGAAGTTCCTGCGCACATTCATGCAGAACTTCCTTTGCTTGAGTTTCAGTCCATTACCCCTAGCCCTGTCCCCACGCACTACTGAAAAGAGACCAGCCTCGCCACTATGGCTCCCACACCTCAGGTATTTATAAACTGTCTGTTTATTTTTAACTGTCTTATTTTTAACTAATCTAAAACCCTTCATTGTGAAAAACATGTTTTACTCTTGCATGTATCACAGGGAAACATGTCAATTAAGATATTAGTACATAAAAATAATTATTTTTTCCTTGTATACCACACCACAAAATTATCCAGCAATCCACTTATTTACTTTTTACACTTGTAAACAATCATAAGTTAACAGAAAGGCTATTTTTAAGTAACACTCCAGACCAGTGAAATGGATGTGTACAAGGGCAGGTTGGATGGGACTCTGTGCAACCTGACCTAGTGGAAGGTGTCCATGCCCACATTTGTTCCATGATTGTATACTGTAGCCAGGACATTGATTTCAGCCCTTACATGTAGTTTCACAATATGACTCTATGATCCTGACAGTGACAATATTAATGATGCTCATAAAAATTTTATAAATCATTATCCAGATTACTCATGTCAGTGTTTTGCTATATGGTAGGAGCTGTAAACGCTACATCTAGCCTAACAGCTAATATCCAAAAAATATTAAGCCCAAATTGATTTCACTTGGTACGGGTCAGAATTGTAGCACGATTTGGCCTTGGAATTAATGTTGATCCACTTGCACAAAGCTGTTCAGGCATCCTTGACTTCACAGGATGCACTTATATAGCACCCACCAAAAAGCTGGGAGCTTAATTTCTCCTGCACTTATCTAACAACTTACTACAGCACAGATGGGTGATGCCACTGTACCAAAGAGAAATGTAGTTAAGTGTAATGGACTGGAAATTCAGTCCAGCAGATATAAGCCAAGGTGTCAGATTGTCTGAAGATGTGTTTCAGGACTGAGCTCCTTAGAGCGTATATCTAGTGACAATGTTGCTAAGGGTACAGCCATCCTCTCTGCTTACTGCTTCAGCCATTGAATACTTGGCTTTCGATTTCCTAAGGTTTCTAAGGGAGCTTCTGACTGATTATAAAGACTTTAAAATGGATGGTCATAATTAAGTTACAGTACTTCTAATATTGTTTCAATAAAATTAGCCCTCCTTAGGTCAAGAAAGAAGATAAAACTGATTTTTAGAATCTGATTAGATAGAACTGCTACTTTCCTCTTTTTTTGGCTTTCATTATACACATTAAATCAATATTTCATCTTGGTCAGTGTTCCTCCTTGAGATATGTGTGCCTCCGGTGGCGCAGTGGTATAAGCTGCTGCTTGCAACACCAGAGGCCCAGAGTTCAAATCCCCCCTGTGGCACAAGTGGCAGAAATGCTGCTCTGCTACACAGGGGGGCTTGAATCCCGGGAGTTGGACTCGATAATCTCTAAGGTCCCTTCCAACTCGCATGATACTATGATACTATGATGATGATACTATGATATGCTTTGTGGTTGTCAGAACTACAGTAATCACTATCACTTAACCAAGTTAGCAGTGTGTTAAAGCTAGAGTTGTAAACACTCACTAAAAATTGGTTTGCATTCCCAATTTAATCTCATTTTTAAAAGTCCCATTTTATACTAAACTGAGTGATACATAAATAAAAAACACCACTTTTCTTGTATAAGCTGATGTAGGATGCAACTTTCCATTCCAGTCTATTTAGAATGAGATAACAGTACAGCCCATGCACACAGTTCAAAATAATCTGCACACAGTTCAAAATGATCTTTAAATTTAGAAGTGACAGTTCTGTGAATTAAACTTGAAAGGAAATGTTGAGCAGAGGGTTTTCGAACTTGCATGTAAAACTCAGGACAATTTGTACAGGAAAGTGCTTGACTGCTTATGTTTTACTGCATATACCCGAGAGATGTCTAGTTCTAAAATGAATGAAAATACTCCTGTCACCCTGTCACCTTTTCAGCCCTTTTTTAACTCTTTTTTTTTTTTTTTTTTTTTTTTTTTTTTTTTTTTTTTTTATTCCCTGTGATTTATTACTTCTCCACATGGAGCACAGGATGCATCGATTCCTAGTAATCAGAACCTTCCTAGATAAGAATATTTTAGGAAGATAGTGTAAGTTGCTGCTGAGGAAATATCTTTACAAAACTTAGAACTAATTTTGAAATAGCTGTGTGAATTTTTATGTCTGGAAGATGACTTCCAAGTATATTTTCTATTGCATAGTTAAATTACTGGCACAGTATTTTGGCTGAAGAATTAATCATGTAAAAATACTTATGACTGCATGTAGGACAGTTCTGACTCTTTAGATATCCTAGTGTCAACAGGCTTACCAACACATTACCAACACTAATCTCATAAGAAATCCTATTTCATACTGAACAATATTTACAGTCCTGAGATACTTTGCCAGTAGATTCTATTTTAGTTTTTAAAAAGGAATGTTCTCTATTGAGACAATCTTTCTGTTGGGTACATCCAAGTCTATTGCTTTATTTTGTATTCAGTTCAACTTTTCACTGTTAAAGTACCATAAGTTTTCCATCATCATTACATTTTCTGAAGATCTGAGTTTTCTCAATTTAGTCTCTTGAAATGAACGAAAGTTGATGTTTGTTTGCACAGAACTGTGGATCTCCTTGGCCCAACCTCTTCTCCAATTTGTTGTCCACATCTACAGTTGCCTCTGTCTTGCAAGTGCATGTTCTTCCTATTCCGTATATTTTCCTAGTCAAAACTCATTTCTCACCTGAGTGCCTCACCCAATCACCCTGCATAATTGATTCCTTCTGTCTATGGATTAGCAGGAAGTCTGTTTTTTTTTGTTTTTTTTTGTTTGTTTGTTTTGTTTGTTTGTTTTGTTTGTTTGTTTTGTTTGTTTTTTTTTTGTTCTCTTCCTCAGTGTGCTGCTCTCCTCTTTTGCTCATTCTATTTCTTCTTCAGTTTTTACTTTATGATCAAATTGGATGACAAAACTTCGATTACTTCTTCTCTGCTCAGGTGTTTTTTTTATATCAAGAAGCTCGTCCCAGAAAGAGTGAAGAATTGAGAGTATAAAATAAGCAATATTGTGTTCATTCCTATTATTTAAGCTCACAATTGATTCATATAAAATAAGTATGATGTTCAACAACTGAAAAAACATTTTTGGTATTTCAGAGCAGAATAACACACATTACAGCTAGACACTGCAGAAACTGGGAATTCCTTTTATTTATTTTTTTTTTTAAGATCTCCAGTATCAGATTTTTACCCTTTTAGGAGAGAAAAACATCTATTAGACAAAGTCCAACATATGTTTTCAAGTATAACATATTCTTCCTGCTTAAAGATCTTGGGGAGGATGACTTAATGCATGCAACCCCTGAAATCGAAGCCTACTCTTCTTTTTCAGTGCTACTAGATACAAAGATGTATGTATTTTTCTGACTATAGAAAAAGAATCACACTGGTTTTATATTATCATAACTATATAAATCAAGACTGAAGATTAACTTTTATTAGAAGTTTCACAGAATCATAGAATCATATAATGGTTTGGGTTGAAAGGTACCTTTAAGATCACCCATCTTGCTAACCTCCCTGCTATATGCAGGGACACCTCCCACCAGAACAGGTTGCTTAAAGCCTGGCCTTGGATGCCACCAGGGTGGGAGATACTACAACTTCTCTGTGCAACCTGTTCTGGTGTCTCATCATCCTCACCATAAAGTATTTCTTCCTAATATCTATCTAAATCTACCCACTTCCAGTTTAAAGCCATTTCCCCTCATCCTGTCACTGCATGCCCAAGAGCTGGACACAGTACTCCAGGTGGGGTCTCATGAGGGCAGAGTAGAGGGGCAGAGTCACCACTCTTGACCTGCAGGTCACACTTCTCTTGATTCAGCCCAGAATACAGTTGACCTTCTGGGCTGCAAGCACACACTGCCAGCTCATGTTGAATCTTTCATCAGCTGACATCCTCAATCTTTATCCTTAGAGCTGCTCTCAAGATATTTTCCACCCAGTCCTTATTTGTGCTCAGGATTGCCCTGAACCAGGTGCAAGACCTTGCACTTGGCCTTACTGAACTTCATGAGGTTGGAAAGGTCCCACCTCTCAAGCCTGTCCAGGTTCCTCTGGATGCCATCCTTTCCCTGTAGCATGGCAACTGCACCACTCAGCTTTGCATCATCTGCAAACCCACTAAGAGTGCACTCAATCACTCTGTCCATGCCAACACCAGTCCCAGCATCAGTCCCAGAGGAATGCAAATTGTCACCACTTGGATGCTGAGCCATTGACCACAAATCTCTAACTGCAACCACCCAGCCAATTTTTTATCAAGCAAGTGATCCATCCATCAAATCTATTTTTCTCCAATAAATGAAGAAAGGCTTAATTTATATCTTTATAAAATCAGAGAAGATATAGCTATTCCTTAAACACACTGTGACTTGGAAAAACATTCATTTTATTCTTTTTCCTTCATTTAGTTGAAAAAAAAGGGAATAAATGAAAAAAAAATAAATATTTCTTAGAGTATGGTATGTGATTGCTTTGTTATTTGTAAGCATTTGTCTCTTTCTGATATTGAACTGAAGGAATGGTCAGTTTATAGTCACATAAAAATGCTTTTTAAAGATATAAACCTTTCAATAGCATTATATATTTTGCTCCCTTTGCCAGCATTTAGACTCTGATTTACAAACATAATACTCTTCACTCAAAGGAAGCAGGCATAAAAGATATTCTGTGTATACTTAATCTGCTTACCATTATCAGACATTTGAGTATATCATCGATAAACATGTCTATTTTAAATATTCCCTGAAGAAAAATCTTCTGGTGCCATTTCATGCAAAAGACTGTTTACTTCTTTTTTCTCTGATTATCTTTTCTTTGTGTCATATCACTGCTGAGAGTAGGAACTATGAATTTCAATACAAAAATCTAAGCATAATACTTAACTGCAGAAAAATCTACCGTATCAGCCAAAGTTCTGTTTCAAAAGAATAACAGTTTTAAACAAACAGGAGTATCATTTCAGAATTATAAATGCCTGTTAGCTGGTATACTTCTTTTAAGAGAAGGAATTCTAAAAAGGGTCTTATCTTGTCAAATATGTCAGAAAGCTTAAGATCCAGCTGCCTTCTAAAAATAGTTTGATCTATTAAGGCAATTTGCATGAAGACTATGAGCTACACTGCCGTTTGGTGTCTGTTTTGTTTCTTTTTTATTGTTGTTTTTTTTTTTTTTCATTTATTTGTTTTGATTTGGATTTGGATTGCTGTTTTTTTTTGTATGTTTGGATTTTTTTTTTTTTTTGCTTTTTTTTTGTTTTATATCTTGTTACAATGAGATCATAGAGGATTTGCAATGTATTATTCATTTAACTTCTAAAGGACTAGACAAGAGGCCACACTTGCTAATTAAATTTTCACTGGATATTCTTAAGCCATTTAAGTAACCCATATTAACATCTATCTGAGTAAATATCAGCTTATCTCTTGATTGCTTCATATTTTCAGATAGCCACTTTCTCTTCCTTATTCAAAAATGCATAAGGACCGTAGACTCAGAAAATGAAGCTGCCATGACATAGCAATTAAATTTTGTGCATAAAGAGGAAAAAAAGAAGGACTTAAAATTCTCCAGTTTCAGCTTCACATAAGCTCCAACAAGCATTTCCTATTAGTATTATCCTATTATCACTAGAGTTACCATAATACATTAATTTGTGTAAAGAATTTTTGCATATGTTGGACATTCTTCCACTTTGGAAGAGTGTTTTTTTCTAATGCCAACTCACAAATTCAAAAGGCCTCATTCACCATTAAAAGTAATTCAAGCATGAAGAAGAGCTTATACTTACAAGCTCCCAGATTTTGATGTTTTTTTTCTAGATCCATCATTTCTTGAATAAGAAAAAACGTTGAATTTCTTGAAATAGTTTAAATACCCTTAGAGGAATACTGTTCAGACTAGTAGTTCATCTTTTTCTATACTTTCATCTAAGATGCTTGCTCCTTCCCAGCTGTTATGTTCTCCCTTGTGTTGACCCAGTTTTGATGAGGTGTTTCAGCCCTGATCGACCTTCTTTTTTTCGACCGACATATCCATATCTTCATCTCCCTCCCAGGAAATTATCATTCTTTTCTTTCAGTAAAGAACTATGCCAATTACAAAAATATATTTTATTTTATAACCAACTGCAGCTTCACTTGTGCTGTCAGACAGCAATTTTTGGGAAAAGGAAGGATGACCTCAGTGGGAATAAGAAAGAACTCGGTGACTCAGACTGTGCATCATTATATAAAATAAACAAGCATACCAAGAATTATGTAGTTTTACACGACTTTATCTTGCGATTCAAATGACAACATAAACCACTTGAGCTTTGGTTTTATTGTTTACGATGCCAGCAGAACACCTCAGCAGAACTCTAGACTCGTGATTCAAAATTGGCCACTATACAAAAACTGTCTAGATGGAAGAATAAGCAAAAAATATGATTCTTCTTTTTATTATTTATCTTAGGGATATGAAATCCACCAGAGTAAAACAGTAAGCCTCTTCATTCTTTATGTAATCCACAGGAGAAGAAAAGCTATATTTTTGTGCAGCTATATAATAATTCTGCTTTGAAGATGCACAGTTATATAAAAGATACCCACAGATTTGTGAAACAGCAAAATAGATGTGACTTTAATGTTTTTAAAAAATCTTCTGAGCAGAGCAGTCTGTGTACTAAGCAAAACACGATAAACTGAATGGAGTGAGTCTGAAATGTAAGCTTATTACTCAGCTTCCCAGTGTGCATATGTCAAAGAGGAGACTCATCTCAAAGGACAGTTGATGCTTTTTGATATCTAGGGATTTTTTTGCCTGATAGAAAGGGTAGAGGTATTTTTTAAGGAAAAAAATTGGAACACGGCAGTCACAAAGCTCACCACTGTTAAAGCATTCCTATCAACTACAATTTTTTGTTTATTGTTTTTAAATTCATTCTCAACTACAGGGAAAAAAAGGTTCTGTCAGATAACTAACTCAGTAACTTTCTTCATAGACATAGTAGTGAATATGACAGGAAATACAAATATTTACCTCTTTAAAATGTTTTGTTTCAGTGTGATCATATTCTCTAAAACTTTCCTTCATTGTTTCTGCAGAGTAACTTTTTTTTAATTGCTGTTTGTGAAACAAACTAAACACACTCATTTTATCAAAATCCAGACTGTCACTCTTTGATATAACCTCATGTATCAAAAATCTGTTTATCTGTTTGATAAGTATAAGGGGTTTTGCTTACTGTAAAATGTAGCCAAGCCAAGTGGAAGCCCAAAGTAGGTAGGTAGGATACACTTACTGCACTGTCATTTGTATGCAGCAGAATCTATTGCTTACTGCTCTTTGACTAACTGGGCACTATTAAATATCAAATAAGGTCATCTGTTATACTCTGTGTTCAGACTTGATTACTGGGGACTTGGTCTCTCTTCATTACTCACCTCTAATCAGCTTTTTCCCATCCTGCAGATATCTACTTCTAAATCTCCAGACAGGAACAACCAGCTGGCAAATGGTGGACAATCTCTGAATTTAAGCAGATTTAGCAAGGCCTTCAGTGAATGATTACAGGGTTTAAGCTAATTGGAAATAAGATTTACAGCGCTTCTTATAACCAATGCTATTCTATACTTGAAAGTAAATATACTGGTATTTCTTAATAATCTCATTTACTTCTGAGTAACTTCTGTAAGTACAGACAGTGCCAATGTAGACTTAAGGCAACACATCAGATTTATTTTTTACTTCATACTGTGTGAGGTTTTGAAAGGTCATTACTCTTAGGTATATCTAATTATATGTATATAATAACAGCAAAGTCTCAATTCACACTAGCTTACATAGGGAGTGCAATTTGGACCAAATGACACTTTCAAATAATAGACTGAACCAAAAATTCTGATTCTTAAAGTTGTTCATTTCTAAGGAAACTCGGTGATTTAATTGTCTCAAGAAAGGGGCTTACTGCAGCTACTAGTAACCACTTGTCAATAATAAAAAATATTATCTGTGATTATTTGGTAAGAGTAGAAAATGGAAGATATATAGCCCTAGGAAATGAATACTCAAGTCTCCAAACAGTTATTTTATTCTCTGCCTTAAGGAAATTTCTGCAAATCTCTGCACCATTTTTGTAGGCTGGAAAGAACAGTTCTTTCTACAAGTGTAAAGCTCTTTTTATCCTGGGAACTGAAATGGAATTTCATCCTCCTTATTATTCCAATTCTTTAATAATTTAAAACAGATCTCTATGTCTTCATGTTCCGGGCTAAGCAGGTGCATAACTTCACTGTTTTATTCCAGTTGCTTTTTTGAGTTTTCATTTTCTTTTGAGCATTTCTTAGATATCCCCTACTCTTCTCATATAACCCTCAGTAGGCTGCATGAAAATTAGTGTTCCAAACAACTTCTGTCTAATATGTTCTATTCTGGTAGTAAGTAAATAAATAAGGCTGGCTCCATTTATTTCAAAAAGTGTTTTAATGAAACTCACTTAGGATCACTGATGAAGATGGTTTATGTTAAAGGTGACAAAAGGCGTTGTATGTTTATTTTCATGGTTCTGATAAAATCACAAACTAGCATGAAAATAAGTTAAAACCTATGACTGGATTTTTTTCATCCCAGCAAGGATAACAGACCAATGTTGTTCCTGGTAGAACATTCATCACTGCTTATATCTACATCCAGGCCCAAACTTATAATACAGGAAATAAGAAGATGCCATCTGCAAACAGCTACCATCAATTAGCCTCACAGTCCTACCAGAGCTAATATGAACAAGCCTGTATCAGCCATGCTTCTATTGCTGCTGAATATCTTTGGTCATTTTAACTTCTTTAGATTATGAATGGAATTGGAATCTGGGTAGGAGAGAAAAGGAAATATTCATCCACTGGCTTCACATGTAATTTAGAGAAGATATGGAAGATGAGACTATAATTCCTTCTCTTACGTTCATGTGTACAGTCATCATTCTGTCATTTTCAATTCAATTTAGTAAGAACTCAGCTTAGCCATGGACTTCATCCCGTACACTGTTCTCATGACATTGTGATGCATGAAGCAGTCAAAAGTAGTGCTCTAAGCAGCCTAATGTTCTTACATATGTAACAGGTCTCAGAGTAGCTAATGAAACTGCAGTTTCTGTATTTCCTAGTGGTTTTCTTTGTTTTTGTTTTGTTTTTTACATGTATTTGTGTTTTCCTTGACCTGGAAAGGCTTTCAGACTTTGAAAGTGACATCAGCTTAAGACTAGCTCAAATAACTCAGAATAAGTAACAGCATCTAAAATACAGTCAAGCGTCTGCCTCTGGAAAATATCACACAACAAAGGAAAAGGAAAAATATGGTTAAAATTACAGCATTATTTCATGCTTGAACTTGAAAACCTTTTGTATTCATCAACTTAAAAACAAAACTTATTTACTGAATTCATCTGTGACAACTAGAGAGCACCTTGGGGTTTTTCGCCAGTATGCATTCTTCTTTCATGCAGACGGTTGATAGCATGGGGAAGACATGGGAAGGATGCTTGCTGGTAACAGTACTAACTTTTGCCATAACCGGTTCTTTGTCATTTCTTTTTCCTGGTTTTATGGATGAAAATGAACATAGGTTACCCTCATAATAGTGAAATGGCATTGCTGGAGCAGAGCAGAAATGAAAAACTGTATGTTTGCTTGTCTGAAGAAGGAATGTTGGATTACATGCATTCTCTCATCCTTGCTTTCCCTTTGCTCTTTATCTTATTTGCATGTATTCTATAAATAAAGACAGGGTGGGGGAAAAAGGTGAAAAAGATTTCCATAAAATTTTTGATCTCTCTAAGAGGAGAAGATCTAATCTGTAGAAATAGCAAATGGTGGTAAGTATGAGACAAATAAAAAACAGTTTTGGTAATGTGGTTTAAAAATTCTGAATGAATAACTGATTGGATACACTGATTTATTCTTTGATGTTCAGACAGAGAATTCTTGTCAGATAAAACTCTCACTCTGGTATTTCCTGAAAATAACTGAACACTCTTCTCAGCCTCTTGGATTTTCCTTCCCACAAAAAGTCATTTAGTATCCATTTTGATTTGTATAACTGACTTCAATTGTTTCTAGGCTTAAATATGGAACCTGAGAGAATGTAATATAAATTATCGATAATACGTTAAGTGGAGTAAAATCTGGAAGAAAGAACAGCACCAGAAGGATTTCAAGAGAAAATGTATATGTAAAGAGGAAGATCAAGAAAATGTACGTGATTCTCAATTTTCTAATTTATACATTGAGCCCACCGGGAAGGCTTTGCTTTATGACTTGAACTAAACAAACATCCTACTCACATGGAATAGCCCTTGTTTTGAACATCTGAAAGCCTGAAAACATCAATTTTAAGGCTAGGAGATGATATCACTTGCGTGACTAGGTGATAGTTATGATAGCATAACTGTAATTTGCCATGTTTAAGATTACGGCATCATATTACTTCTAAAAATCTGAGAAGATACTTTGAGACAACGCACAGAAAGCTTTTTTAATTATTATTTTTATTTTCTATAAAAAAAGCAAGGGATATTCTTTTGGTTTTCTGGGTAGGAAAGGAAATAAGCATGCTTCTCTCTTAGATGATACTTGACTGTGATTTTATGACATATACAAGTATTTGATTCTGCCAGTTGAAAGACAGCTTGCTAGCACATCCTCCTGACTAAGTATAAAAGAGGCTTTTCTCAAACAAGAGGGGGCTTATTACATGAACAATACAGAGGAGAGACAAGATAAAATAACAAAGCGAAAAAATCAATATAAAATAATGCATCTGCTCTTTTAATCAAGACATACAACAGTTGTGTCATCATCACCAGTTAAAAAATCTTATTTTGCTATGGATGTAAACTACCTTTACATTAGAAATAATGTCTTGTTCTGATTGGCTTTGGTAGCTTAGTACATTTGGTATAACTGAGAGCACTCATGGTATAACACCAAGTTTAGAATTCTGCCTTTTGTCAGATAACATTCCAAAAAGGAGAAGAAAAAAGAAAAAAAGAAAAAAAAAAAAAGACAATGATTTAAGTAGGCGCTTAAGCAAATGGTTTATCTGAACACAGTGGCTCAAAAACCTAAAAGAATGCATACTTGCTTCTACTCCACAGTTTTTCTTTAGTATTTCATTTCTTTTGGGAAATAGCTTTGAGGAATCCTGAAAAGATTACCCATAAAATAAAAAGTAGTTAAAAAGTCTTTTTACTCTCAGGTGGAAAGTAAATCTCAAGCCTTCTGATACGTTAAGTGCCTGTTGCAGCTGATGTACTACCAGACATGTATGTCCAAGTTTGGAGAGAGATATACAGAAGAACTCACCCTCATAGTTGGAGGAAGCAATGTAGATCATGCTCATAACAACCATTTCAACTTGACTCAGCCAAGTGTCACTGTACAAGGAAAAGCACAGGAAAGCATGAGTTGTTAGCTGGCAGCATATGACTCCATTACACCACTTTCCATTCAAAGTTACAGACATACCGAGCTGCTCCAATTACAGCAGGGCCAGATGAGCTGGTACCAAGGAAGCACAAGCAGACCTTTGCACTCCCTATGCTGCACATTAGAGAGTCAGTCTGCCAAGCATTCGTGTGGGCTGTATGCCTATCACAGTCTAACAGTGCTTCAGGAAGTTATAAGCTGCCTTTGAATTATTGTGGAGTTCCTTACTCTCAGTCCTAATTTATCAAGCTATACAGTAAACTGTGATAGTTCCCTGTATTCTAATGATTATTGAGCTGATTTCTTTGTGGATGGTAAGTAGAGTTTGGGATCTTATTTGATGGAATTGTGAAAAATTATTGAATGCTTGAGCAGCTAAATCAGTAGCATAGCTAGATCCTTGATCAGCTGCAGTTACCCTCATAACTGTGACTCAGACCCCAAGAAGAAAATTTCAGCTCTGCTCCAGTGCTTGATTGATGAGTGGATTTAATCAAGTTGTCAACTTGCAATGCGTCATTGGGATGGGTGGTTGCTGTAACTGGCTATATATTGAGTAACTATCAGCAGAGACGAGTAGCCAGCTACTTCCCATCTAGCTAGCATATTTACTGTTGGTGAGGAATGGTTGAAGTAACCTCTTGTGATTCAGATACTCCAATATGATCCTGGCATTAGGATCTCTAGTTAAGTCACAAAACATTCCCTTCTGTAGTTTTACTTCTATTAAATGAAAGAATGCGCAGATATTAAGGGCTGGACCACAATTATTTAAAAAAAATTAAAAATGTACTCCTAAATTACTCCATCAAAGTCCTGCTAGACAAGTTAGTGGGAGTTTAATTAAACTCCTGTTTATTTAGGAAAAATGTACATGTCTATCAATTTCAATTGATAATCTCATAAGCAATACTTAGAACACATTGTATGAATGTGTCTCTTTAAGATCTGCGCAATCTGCTTTGGCACCTGATTCACCTTCCCACATACAAATATAAGCTTAATAATAAAGCATTTATGAATAAAATATAAGACAATATTTCTGAAGTTTGCTAGCAGGCCAAAGAATGTTCAATCTTAAAAGCCCAAGCCTTTACTATACTGGAATTAATGCATTAGTATTTTCATCTTCCTGCTCATAGCTTCTCAATATAATCATTGAAACTTGCCCCATGAGAGAAGGAAAAACAACAGTAACCTTCTGGAGCAGGAGACTGGAAACTAAGACAGTTCATGTGATCTCGTAGTTAAATAATTGGCTAAGAGTAAAATAATGAGTATTTAGGATCCAAAACAAAATTCCTGTGTGATTTTTCTGAAAGCTCTTTCAAACCAAACTATGATATTTAGTCTAACGTGTTCCCACATGACTTAATTAGAATTACTTGTGGAGTAAAGCATCATACCTCTTTGTGAATTTGGTAGAAATTTGACTTTCATCCTCCTCTCTGCTTGTCTTTATTTCAACAGAAAGGTAATACAGATACTAACCTGCTTTTAAAAAGTGTTCTTCTATTTACTGCCTCACTTACACTGTTCAGATATTTTAGTGATGGTGTTAACAGTCTTGGTCCAGAGAAGTATATAAACATGTTTCTGGCTTTAAACACACACGCTACCATTAAAATTTATGGCTTACTGAAGTATAAAGTCATTAAATCATGGACAAGCCTATGTGAAATCTGATTGCTACATTTAGCACCTCTGAACTGTGGAGCTCTGGAAATACCTACAGCAGTGCTGGAAGAGTAACAGTCTTGGCCCCACTTCCAGTGGAAATACTTCCAATATATGATCATTTATACTCAATAATTGATAAAGAATCCCCCCAAATATTACTCATTATACAGAAAGTCTTACCTGAATAAGCCTCTAAATATGAAAATAAAGGATGTGAATTCTGTTTAAGGACTACCATCTATTTAATGTCATCTATTTAATGTCTAATGTATTCTAATGGCATCATCTTGCTTTAGAACTGTATCTTTGTGCACTGATTATGAAATGCATAAGGCAGTGACTGCAGGGTATCTCATATATTTAACTCACCATTGTTTTCTCACTGTTCAGAGCGACTGCATATTACTCAAGAACTGTAATGAATATCCTTTCTAAGCAAGTTTTAAAAATATTCTTTAGTCCTAAACTAGCATTAGATTTCTACCCACTTTCTACTGGTATTCAAAAACAGTATCTGAACCTTGATATTTACACCTACTAAATTGCCCATTCTTTTGGCCAACTTCCTAGTTAACAGCTCTTATTTTGAAAAGAATTCCAATTCTTACGATAGGTAAGTCAAGATGATATAACAGGAAACATCTTGTATTTTGTATTTCAAAAATTTCTTCTTGCATGAAAAAGAATGAGTATTCTGGATAAGAAATGTGCCAGCTTTTCTAGACTTATATTATCAGCAGAACACATGGATTCATAGAGTTTTGAACTTCAATAAAGTATTCTACCAGTCAAAATACAATCTGGTACATAATTTATGTGGTATAATGTGACATAGCCACAGGCAGCTTCATATTAGAGTTCAAAAACAATTTGCTTGTTAAATTAGCTAATAATATTTGCAGCAGTATCTGATTAATTAGTCTTCCAATTTATTAGTGATGCTTACAAGGAAAATCAGGAGTAAAGAGTGCTGATTATAAAAAGTATACCTTCAAATTAGCTTCCAGTTAATTATGTGGAGATATTATGTATCTACTAGTATTCAATATCACCACATCACCACGCTGTTGGTAATGCAGAATTCATGACTTCACTCTTCCACCATCAAATCTGTATCAATTAGATCACATCTAAAAACTTTCTGCTATGCAAGACAACTGTTCTCTAGTGAATGGTCAATTGCATTTGAGGGTCTTCGTTTGATGAATGGATTCAAACTGCCTCCCTTAAGTTTTTCTCAGTAAATTAGAGAAGCTTCATTGTATATAATTCTGAATTTTGATTTCTCATCCTCCCCACAAAAAGAAAATAATTCTGCTGGAATGTGCATGCTACAGGACAGTGACTCTGCAAGTAAGAGATGAAAAACACTTTTTTTAAATGGCAATGGAGAGTATTAACATAACTTTACATTGATGCCCTGACAGGGCGTTATGATGCAGTATCACAATGCTGTCACAACAATCAAAGTACAAACATGCACTGAAGTTGCCTCATAAGGTAAAAATCACTACACAGAATCAGGATGTGAATTTGCAGTTATTTCTTAGACTTCATGATTTTTTTTCCTCTATTCAGTGGAAGTACTTGCTTTCCTCTCTCACTGAGTCTCCATAGCTGCTAAGAGAGCTGACTCACTCTCCTTCCTATATTACTAGCTTGCAATCCAGCTGTGACATCCCCATGAAGAGAAGCCTAAGATCCAGCTCACCAGAACACTTGCAGAAATTTAGAACTCCCTGAGCTCCAAGTATAGCTAGAAAATGTGTACTTCAAAACAATACATTTAACCAAGTCCTGTAAATAATGAAGTAATGCTATCTAATGTTCCACATCTGTTTGAATGGCTTTTCCTTGTTTCTGTTCCCTGGATTTTAAGATAACAGAAAAAGGACCTTGTATTTCTTTCCTAATAAAAAGGTTAAAAGTTGGTCTACAATTCATAGAATTCAAATATGCTTCTCTGAAAAACAAGTAATCAAATACATATTAGGGCTTATCAGAGGACTTCACTATTTAAAGAACAAACTTCTTTGAGCAGGAGTTGGATCTCAGGCATTTAGGACCACATTCAAAAGATTTCCCCAGAAAAAAATGACAAACTATCAACTA
This sequence comes from Excalfactoria chinensis, assembly GCF_039878825.1. Classification (NCBI taxonomy): domain Eukaryota; kingdom Metazoa; phylum Chordata; class Aves; order Galliformes; family Phasianidae; genus Excalfactoria; species Excalfactoria chinensis. The sequence continues at coordinate 27,668,984 of NC_092828.1, read as the reverse complement.
CGTAATGGCATGTACTTTTTGTCCTAAATCGAGGAACACGGATATCTTCAAAACTTCCCTTGTGATCCATCACTTCCACTGGACACATACTCTGTCTATATGACTACTATAAATACAACACATGAAACAGAAAAACAGACTAAAATTGATAGCTGACTGGCAGAATCAAGGGATTAAGTATTTAAAGAATTATATTTTCTGTTGAAACATCCAAAATAATAGAAAAACAGACATACTTCCAAAGCTTTCATTGCCACCGCTGGATTTATCTTCATTCTGCATCAAGGGACTGTTGTCTGAAAGAACTCTGCTTGCCAGTCTGCATCGCTCAGCAGAAAGTAGGTTGAGTGTGAAAAGCAAGAGCTCCCAGGAGGAGAAATCATCCAGCTATCCTGATCACGTTCAAAAATATTTTGGTAGTTTAACAAACTAAGTGTTTTTTACAGTTAAATTTACTGCTGTGCTGATTACCCACGTTTGGGTTAAAAGCAGGGACTTCATTTTAAAATGGGGGAAATAATATTTTGTCATGAAACTTAAACCGCTATAGCGACTGGTTTAAAATTCCCTGACTTTTTCTTGGCAATTTATTTTTTTTATTTCTTGGATTTCAGTACTGCTCTATCCTGTTTAACACCTCCAATTTCTCTCTCTCCTACTTCATTTCGTTTCATCTCATTTCATTTTTAGATTTATAGCAGTTAAAATAAGTGAAAAGGACCTGTCCAACCAGTAGCTCACTTCAAGCAATTCCAAGCTCCTTTCTGCTATTAATAAAAGGGAGAAGAGCCTTTAAAAAGCAATAAGACGCCCATTTTGGCACAAATGTCACTGAAACTGCAAATCTGGATACTATTTTAGACATGACACTCCTTAATTTTCCAATAAGATATGCTGGTTCACAAACCAATATAACTAATAACACAAAGGATAAAAAAAATGGCTACAGCTTCATGGGTTTTACCGCTTGTTTTTACTCTGACAAATCCAATGCAACTATTACCTATGTATTCTATTACAAAAGAAAATATTACCTGATATTTATGACAAACTGTACTAAATATTTTCCATAGCCCTATTCAAACATACAATACTTTAAGTGCTGTCTAGTATGGAGTAATTTTCACAGATGCCATCTTAGGCAAAACCCACAGGAGGCCTGGGACAAATCTTAATTTTGCTTTAACCATGCCTAATGGAAGGTCAACACCACGTGACAATAATGAACCACCCCAATGATACAAATTTATTTAAATTATCTCATATTTTCTGGTGAAAATATCAATCCCATAATGTCACTGATGGCTTTTTTAATGAATGTAGATTAAAACTCCGTTAATCTGTTTCAAAATATTATTTCATAGTATTTTTCCTTTGTCTTGGAGCCTGGGAAGGTGAATGGCAATCTGCTTGCAAGATGAGGTTTTACAGTCTTCCTGAAGAATGTTTTCCCAGGAAAAGAGTGGAAACTGCAGTGAATTGTAAGTGAATCTCATTTCTGTAACTTTTAGTACAGCTGCTGTTTTAATTTTGTTCGTGCCCTTAAATCTAAAGTCCACACTAGCAAGTTCTAGGCCAGGCAGTTTATTTAGGGGTCTCATGAAGACTGCTAAAAGGAAACTTATCTTTTGATTGACTTGGTTATAACCAAGAGATATGCCTAAGAACCGAAAGCAGCTGCTTTGATGACACTATTGAATAAGAATCTCTTTCTAAATCTCATGTAAACAACCTCAGACAAAGAAAAGAAGGATCATGGTCCGTTAACTCTAGGCCATCTGAGTAAATCATAACTGCTAAAAGCATTTGCAGCTGAAGCTGAGAAGAAAAAAGAAGTAACACAGGTATGTTGTGAAGACACCAAGCTGATGTGTTTATACTCTGTTTATTTCCCTTGATCTGCTACAATTTAAAAATAATAATAAAAAAGCTTCAGTCTGTCTGCAGTAATTCAACAGTGACATTTCTCTTCTACTCACTTTTAATATGTTTCTCCTGATGCTGTCTTGGAAAATTACAGGCTGATTTGAATGAATGCATGAATTTTCCACTGTTTTTCATAGCAAAACTTGAAATGTTCTATTTGTCTTCAAGAATGTTATTTCTGCAGCAAACTGAAAAAAATTAGCATTTAAATGAAGATGTTGTTAAATTCTGTCAGAGAGAAAATAATGAGAACTATTAGTAAAAAATATGCACAATTTTTTACTCTGTTGAGATATGATATAGATCTTACAGTCTATGTTAGTGAGAAGCTGAATCTATTAAGTTACAACCCAAACTCAGGGAAACTGAGCATTTCTAACTGCTGTATATTCTTCTGAGTGACCATCATTCAGAAAGCAATTAATTTATTTTGTGCATTTAGCATGTGTATTTTCAAGTAAACAGTAAAATTTTGGTCAGTCCTTCTCTCTAAATTGGAGAGGTATGGATTTGAAAGACAGACTGATGGATTAAGTACTAGTTGGCTGGTCAGAGCAAAACGGCTGTGATCAGTGGTTCTACGTCTGGGTGGAGGCTGCTCGTAAGTGGTGTCTGCCAAGGGTCAGTCCTGGGACCAATGCTCTTCAACATCTTTATCAATGACATAGACAATGGTTTTAAATTAAGACAGGGAATGTTTAGGTTAGATATTAGGAAGAAGTTTTTCACTCAGAGGGTGAAACATTTTCTGAATCCACTGCTTCTGAAAGTATTTAATGGCTGAAAAAATTACTGTTAAGAATATAAAAGTAACTTAACTTAAAAAAAAAATAATATGTATTAATATTAATGTTCTTGATAAATGGTTACATATCAAATCAACGCTGTTTCTAAGTAATTTGATTTATAGAAAAAGGGAAAATGTATTATAGAACAATCTTTCACCTTACAAAAAAAGCAACTAAATTTGAATGCCCAGTTAGTAACCTAATTAATTCTAACATGCAATGACAGGTTTAAATAAGTGGACAGAATTGTTAAAATGCTATTGTCGCTAGATGAAAATATTTGTTTATACTCTTTAAATTCAGTAATATTATAAATACAGCTTGTAAATTGGAAGGTTCTGAAAACAGGTTTTATAGAGGAAGATCAAGAGATGAATGAAATGTGTGTTTCTTCTGAAAGATGAATGGTTCAGTATCACTATCTTCTGAGGTTTTGTCAGTACTATTCAAACCATTAAGTATAAATTATTGATTTTTTAAGGCAATTACACTATTTTAAACAAGATTTCAGAAGCCATCTACACTACTTCCATTAATTTGCATAGAAGAAAATTGGACCTTGAAACCCTCCTTAATTTTGCAGTGCTTTAGTGGCACCACTACAGAGTATCACTACAGTGTAACTCAAAAACAGAAGATCCCTAGTCCCTAGTCCCTAGTAGTTACGTGCTTAGTATCCAATTTAGACTTCTTCTAAAAAAAATCTCCTTTGCAAAAGGGAATTATTTCCTCTAAAAATATTTTCCTCAGAAGTTAATTTCTTTTACTTGCAGAGCTTTAACCATATCTTAGAACAAATTTCTTGTGAAAGATTCAACTGGCAACCATGTATTAAAATGCATTTTTAACAAAGAAATACGCAAGAGCTCCAGACTCCTGGATGGACTTATCAGAAACTTAAACTATTTCAAGACACGATAATTCTGCTTGGACAAGATGTTCTCCATCTATCTGTGCATTTTACTCAATCCAAAAACTGGGGCAGGGGTTTTTGAGTTTGGTTTGGTTTTGGAGGGTTACTTTATTTTATTTTGCTGTAGTTATTTTATTTTATTTTATTGTTTGTTTGTTTGTTCTGCCACATTCTACTCAGTAATTATAGGCTACTGGTTAGTCAGTTAAAGAAACAATATAATTTCCTTTTACAGCTGTCTTATAATTAAACACTCAGGGAGCTGTTTGTGCACAAATGATTTTTCCTTGATTATACACACGCTATCTTTAATCACACACTCAAACCTCTTAACAAGGTAGCCTTATTGGTAATGGTGCAGTCAGGATGATCTCTTTTGGCTATTTTGTGGATGTTTGAATGGCAAAATTTATCTGATGTGAGAATACATAGATGACCTAAATATATGCTCTGTCAAGAATGCTAAGCTGAGCAGAAGCCCAAGGAAAATAGTAAATCAACAGAAAGAGATTACTTCGATGAAAGAAAGATGTATGATACTAACCATTTATCTGAAAGCTTATCCTAGAAGGCTTAGACACAATTTTTTCTGTTTACCAACGTTTTTCCTATGGTAAGTGAATAGCACCTTTTTTTTGTAAAATTGCATTACTGAAACAAAATGTGGTAATGTATCCACTCCTTTCAGGTTTTATTCACCTAGACAAAAGCAATGTTACAGAAAGTCAAAGCATTACAGAGGTTTCTGCAGCAGCTGATTGAACTACCATTATTTTGAGGCAAGTCTGCAAGTTCGTATTTGTTTGTGGTGTTTCTTTCTGTGCCTTGGGAGAAAAAATGAAAACTTTTGTATTGTGGATAAAACTGACTCTCCCACAGTCCCATGAGAACATATTGTTATGTGTGCTCCAAGTTTTAACGCAGTTTCAATCCTCTGTTTTCAAATGCTTTTCCCTTCTTCCCTTTATTGTTGAATTACTTCTCAGTCTACACCCTTCTTTCTAAGATAATATGCCATTTAAGCATGGTCTGTAGTATTTTTAGTCAAAGGAATCCGAGTTTTCCATAAAGGCCAACTTCATTTAAGGCAATCAAGACTCATAAGTTATGAAGCATAGTAATTTACATGTATGATTTTTCACTATAATAAAAGCAGTATGAATGGCCTGTGGTCCTGAACATCCTATAAATAAAGGGCTCCCACCTGTCTTCCCTGCACCCCTCAAAAGGTAAGAACTATTATGAAAGCAATCATTTTTCCCAAACATGCTAAACTGCCAAATGAAAGGTAAAGATCTATCTGCATTATCTATGGGTATGGTTTTCTGTTGCCTGAGAGTAGGGGATGAAATACCAAAGAATTCTTAGGATTGAAAGCTATAGGAAGACTATATACTTTCTCCACAATTACACCAAAAGAACAGGACATAAGAAGGCAGAGTATAATATATTTTTTTCTGTACACAACATGTGATCATGTAATTGCCTGTACCTCATAAAATTGGGTAATTTCATCTTTTTGCCTCATAATACTCAAAGAAAGTTTTCAAAGAAAGCACCCAATTTATTTCCTCATCACACTTCCAAACAGCATGTGAAGCTGAGAAAAGAAAGGCCAAAGGACAACCTTTCCCAGAGCTCCTACTTCTTTGAGAAAATATATGGCTTCAGCTCATTGTAGTACATCCCAAAGCACTGAAAGTCAGAGGGTGCAGTCCCAGCTCATATTCTTCTGAGGGTCAGTAATGCAACTTTCCCCAGCAGCAGAAGATTCACAATATACTATAACATGTTTTCTCCTGCCCCTAGTTTAACTGCCTGGCACTAGGGAACTGCACTGTATCTCTAATATAGAAGTCAGCATGATATATAGAAAGTAAACAAGTATTATCGATGATGAATTAGCTAAGAAGTTATATATTATTTACAGAATAGTTATGCCTCACCTGGTAATGGTCACCTTCAAAGAATCTATACAAATAAAATGTTGCTGAGTTACAGGAACTGTGACACTGATCCTCCTGAGCAGAAAAAAGAATGTATGTAGGAACCAACTCAGCCTTGCTGCATTTCTTCACACTATCTAGATACAACATTTAGAAATATACCAAACAGAATAAACCCATGTTGATAGAAACAGGTCTTATGTTGCAGCTGGAATTTCTGCAGTCAAATATGTGAAGTACATTGATGAAAGGCATATGAAGGGTTATGGTGAACAGCAAGCTGAATATGAGATGAAGTTCATCATTGAAGCAATGATAGAAAATCAGATCCTGGACTGCATGTGCATGGGCATTGGGAGAAATGATAGAAATTCAAGGAACGACTGGATGTCGTGTTGAGGGACATGGTTTAGTGGGAGCTATTGGTAATAGGTGAATGGTTGGGCTGGATGATCATTTAGGTCTTTTCCAACCTTGGTGATTCTGTGATTCTGTAAATGTGACCATTCTACTCTATTCAGCACTTGTCAGGCCACACTCAGAATACTGTGCACAGTTCTTGTTCCCACAATTCAAATAATGGATAAGCAGACTGGAGTGGGTCCAAAGGAGGGCCACAAAGGGCTGGAGAACCTGCCCTGTGAGGAAAGAGGGTAGAAGTTACTGAAAGGATGACTAGAAGCAAGACAGACTCTCTCTGTTTGCAAGAAGCCACACGGAAAAGACAAGGGGCAATGGGTACAAGGGACACAATAGGTACTAGGACAGATTTTGTATTGATAGAAGAATTTTTTTTTACAGAGTTCGAACCTGAAGATCTTCTGAGTTCTCTTCCAATATAGGCTGTTCAATGATTTGATGATTTGGTGATTTTTACTGTTCTGATTTCACACAAACTTGTCAACAGTGATTAATTATAACCCTTCTCAGCTAATAAATCTGTCATACAGCTTACAAACTTAACTAAATTTTTGCTAAAATATTAAATCACTTGTCAGTGATTCTGATTCATTACTAGAAATCTACTGCTTTAAAGGATGCTCTTGTCCCCACTGTTCCGATAAATGTCAACTGAATGATTTTAACAGCCCAACATGTATCCTAGGAATAAATGCAGGCAGCCTGAAGAATAAAGCTGAACTACATGTGCTAACTGGTTGCCTCGTTCATTTTCCACAAAAATCAGTGGAAATATTTTCATTCTATTACGAGCTAAGCCTAATGAAGACTTTTTTTTTTTTTTTTTCCTTTACACATGACAGGAAAAAGATAATAATTTGAGTCTATCCAGATTTCAACTCAATTATATCAAATCCCAGATGGAATCTTGCAGCTACCTTAAGGCTTCTAAAATTCTGTTTATCTTTGCAAAAATATTGACATTTCCAACATTTAATATTTAATCATAGCATTTAACGTTACTTTCTATCTTGCAAATATATAGAATACAGAGAAAGAATCATTATTGTAAATGAATTTCAAAGATTTTAAGAAGTAGTAAGCTAATAGCATTTCCAGAACTGCTGCAGTACTGCCATTCAAAATGGATGGGTTTTTTTGTGTTTTTTTTCCCCCCTAAATTCTACCTCTGCAGTCTAGAAATCAGCTTTTTCCTTTTGTATTTCGCTGTAGAGCTGATATTCTTAAATATCTTCTTAATTAGGCAAGCAGCCTCCTGGCACAATTGTGGATTTGGTTGAGAAAGTCTAGAAAAAAAAGATGGAGCTACATTATTCTGAGATTTAGAAGAACCATCAGAAATACTGTCTGATTAGCTAACAAAATGTCTGATGAAACATACTATACATAAAGTAATTCAAGCAGGTTAAAACAGCCTCAGCTGTAAATACACAGTGCTGTGATAAGACCTGCAGAGAAATGAGAACTTTGGGTTACAAAAGGCAAGTCTATGACAAATTAGGCATAAGCAGTTGATAAAGGAAATAGAATGCCAGATATCATTAGGAAAGCAATAGAAAACTAACTGCAGAGCAACTGTGCATTTACCCCTTAAACACTGTATGCTGTTCAAGATTAAAACGGTGGGTTGGGGGGGGGGGGGGGGACCACATAGAAAAGCAAGGATAATTTGAAGTAGGGAAATAACTCTATTCAAGAAGCAACAGAAAATCATGACTGTTCAGCCTTAGAAAGGCACAACCAGAACAAGAGGTGTGAATATTGCTAATCTGAAGTCAAATGAATATTAATTTTCATTCAGCTCAGAAACTTTAAAGCTACCTTACTAAACCTGCTTTTGTGTAAAACATTAATTAAACATTCTTTAGACCAAAAAATGTTGATTTCTTTTTATATGAGCTAAAATCTACTAGCTATTTACAAAAGTGAGTGTCTCCAGTATAAACTCAGGGAATACAAAAACAAATAAGCAAAGAGTGTTGTCCAAAGTAATTCTCTGTTTACATAGTCTCTAATTGAAAAGACAAGCCCTTTAAAACAGGTAAGTTAGAAATTATCACTAGTGGTGCAGCTGTACTTTAAGTCATCTACCTTCCTGATAAAATAATGATAAACACAAAATGAGGAATACAGAACAAGACAAAGTTAAGGAGGAGAAGCAGTCAGATGCAAGCACTGAGATTTCTTACTGTGAAAGAAATAGTGACTTAAGGTAGTCATATGAACCTGGTTTTTCAGTAATTTCTTCAAGATTTTATTGTCACTTCAAAGGTGCAGAAGAATTCCTAGGTTAATTATGTGTCCAAAGGGAATGTATATGCTGCCATGACCTTTACATTACAAAGAAAAAAGGATGTACTAGGGAATAAAAGGACTTAATTCCAAAATGTTTAGAACAGGTTGACAGTGCAGGGCTATGACGAAGCCCCTGATGACCAAAGTTGGTCTGTTTTAAGACATATTTCCATTTTTTTATTCTTTCTCCCAGACAAATGCAAGATACATAGGAGCAATATCAAATTTACAAGACTAGTTGAGACAAAATCAATTAAATTGTCTCTCACCTTTGGTGTTGAATTGGATACACTATCTGTATTCTTTACTTCTGTGTAACAGAAGGAATTTTGACACTGTCTTGAAAAGATCAATGCCTGTCTGGGACCACTCTGTCCCAGCAAAACTTTCAGCTTTTGAGGGTAGAGTTCAACTGCTGAGCTGCCATTCCTCCAATTCTTTTCATGTATTCATAGCACACTATTAACCTTTGTACTGCTTCTTTATTGTTTGCTCTGCTTCCAAATTCTGAAGAGGATGCTGCATAGAAAATATCCTTAGACCTTTTATAAATCTATACTAAAAATATAGATAAAGAAGGCTTTTCACAGTTCTCTGTATATCTAGCTATAAAATACAAACTTCTCCTTCACCAACTCATTCAGCCAGATGGAATTCTATATAGAACATGATCAAGCATACTGAATCCTTGTTGAGATTAGCCACCACTGAACACATGTGCAATAATGTTATAGGACATATGCTTCTTCAGTCTGATCTATGCGCTATGCCTGAAGAATTTCCTTGCTATATCATGTGATTTCTATGATCTTCTCCCAAAAAAGATAGAATAGTAAAATCCTATTTAACACAGGAATCATTTTGCCTCCTTGCAGGAAAAGATAATGGCCAAAACACAGGCAAAGTCTAAAACAAATGATAAGTGTTTCAGAAATACAAAAGACGTTTTCTGCCAGTCTACCCTGCACTCATGCTACTTGTGAACATCTGTTTACTATATTTCTAGTACACGTACAAAAAAACATTTGTTCAATTAGTATGAAGTCAAGACAATTAGCTTAGGTTAGACATCTATACCCTGATGGTCAGAGGGCTTAATTGATGCTGCATTAAAAGTCTTTATCACAAGCTTTTTGAATTGCATGTGTAGGTTAATTTATCCTTGCAGTTCAGTTTTCAAAAGAAGTGAGAAAAAAAAGAAAGAAGTTCTGCTTGAGTATAAGAGCAGAAACTTTTTTAAATGACACATCTAACATCACTGCACCCATTATTCACAGCTGCAAAGTAGCAACCGTGTGCCCTACACTTCACAGAGCACAGGCAGCAAAGAATAAAACTACTGTACCATCCAGAAACTTGATGTGTAACATTTTATGATCCAAGACTTCCAGTTCAGTTGCCTTTCAGCTGTGTGAATCACTTAAAAAAAATCAGTACTGTAACAGATCATTGTTGCTCTAATATACATACATGCTCATATATTTCTGATTTTTCAAAAGGAAATTTTTATAGTCATATGTAAGAAAGAACATTACTAACTTGTTTATTTCATGAATGTATACATTTTTTATAGACTCACACCCTTACTGTCCTCTGAGCTGTGACATATTCAGCAAATTTTGTTCATCAACACAACAAATTAGCTGCTACTCCACACAATCTTCACTACCATATTTTTACTGTATCATATAATCCTCTAAGAAATATAAACTCAAAAGTAAGGCGCTTATGATAGAAAATAAGTAACTTTTTTATAGAAATGATATTTCTACATTAGATGAAAATAGTGACATTTCAGCTTTTTTAGTATCAGTACCTTTTTCTGTTGTTCAACTTCACAGAATATCTACATAGAGTCATTTTGCATTATATACATTACATGACATAGGTATATTATGCCATTAACATTTGATACTAACTCTCTAGCAATTGAAAATATTGATTTTTATCAGCTCCTCTGCTCTCTGGCCCAGAACTTCTAAGAAGTCTTACAAGCATATCAGAACCTATGGCATGCACTACCAAATGTTTCATTACTTTCAGGGATTATTAGCAGAAACACTTCAAGTGTGTCACATATCAAAAGTTAGACTGTGAATTCTGATTGAGCTCTGCATGCAACCTGGAAAACCACAACAGGATGGAAAAATACAAAGACACCCAAGACTCTCGGCCTGTTTGCAACCCATACTGAGATCATTTCAGCACTCAGAAGCATCTGTAATAAGCAAAGAATGTGCTGCTATGTTTAAGAGGTTGTTAGAACTGCTTTGGTTAAAACTTAGTGGGAAGGGAAACCTATACTTAAAAAGCATTATGATAGAAGTAAAAAAGATATGCTCATTACAACACAGAACAACTCCTGTATGCCATCTTTGGCTTTCATCCTTTGTTTTGAACCATTTGGCATCATTTTTGTCTCAGACAATGCAATACACCTTGATCACGCAAATACAGCCTTATATACCTGCAATGTGTACAGACGTACATTGATATTTCGAGTAAATACAGGGGAAGTGACCAAAAATTAATTTCTGATGCAGTTATTAACATGAGTGTTCAAGTAGAAAATTCTTATATACGGGCATATGTGTATTGTTTGTATACACAAAACATCTGTGCATTTCAGAAATATGTGGCATTAAACGAGTGTTCAATTCTCTGCAGTACTTTCAGCAGCCACTTATGGAAAGACCATTGAAATCCACCATATCTAATCCTTATCTTCAACATCACAGAAAAAGAATAATGCCATGTAATGAAAGATGGGGCACTGGGCTCTTCAGGGTCATATGGAAAATCATAGCAAGCCACCTTCTGCAAAAGAGTATAATCATTAACAAGGAATACTGGGTCTATTTGATTAATGCTTTAGAAGCCAATGTCTGAGTGACCTCATAATATATACTATTGAATAATCATTTTGATAAACAGTTAGTCGTGCATCTTTCTGACAAGACTTTCAGATATATTATAGTGATTTACTATCATAAACTCTGGATGCAATGTTAAAAATAACCCTGTTAAGCACAGATGGGCAATTTGTATGAGAAGCTTGACAAACTAACTCATCAGGTAGATACGCAATAGATGTAAATGTGCAAAGCAATTCCAAAAACATTTTTTTGTTTCCATTCAAATAAAGGAACTGAAAGGAACATCCCTCTCTGTGTTAATGCACCTACTTCTCTTTCCAGTTCAACATAATGACATATTCAGTTCATTACATGACTGCATATCTAGACAATTCTAAAAATGCATACTATTTATAAGATAGAATATAATAGCTTTCCATTCCACCATAGGATTTATTTTGTAGTTCTTTCACATTGATTTATTAGACTATTCTATCTCATGCAGAGTGCAATAGTGCTAAATATAACAAGATTTTCATAATACTCACTGTCCAGAGGCAGCTTCAAGGAAATATGTAGAGATATTCATAAATAGCACATTTTTTAATACGTTAGCTGTTGCTAGTGTTCACTGTATAGAAAGGTGTTTGAATGCATTCTGAAGAAAGCACAGAAGCTGCTAACAGGGCAGGAAGGCATGTCCTGTGTGGAGACACTGAGGACACTTTGCTTGGGTTGTCTGGAGAAAACTAGGAGGCTTTCTGCAGCTCCCTGAGGAACCAGAGGGAGGTGTTAGGCTCTGCTTCCTGGGAACTGATGACAGTGTGGGAACAGCAGAAAGCTGTGCCAGGGAAGGCTCAAGGATACAAGGAAATATTTCTTCAGCATGAAGGTGGTTGAACACTGGAACAGGCTTCCCAGAAGCATGGTTGATGCCCCATGCCTTCCAGTGTTCAAGAGAAAGTTGAACAGAGTCCTCAAGAACACACTGCAACTTTTGCTTAGCCCTGAACTGGTCAGGCAGTTGGACTTGATGATCTTTATTGGTTCCTTCCAATGAACTCTTCTTTGTATTAAACCCTATTCTATTCCTCTCTAGACATCTAACTAATATCTTTTGAAATGAAGAAATTGTCACTTTCTCAATCATATATTGGACATACTCAAAAATATTGTAAAGTGAATTCTTGCAGTAGTAATCTAATGTATGTTCGTATATATGGAGACCTCTTGTTCAATAGCTTGCATGCCTTCAGAAGGGGAGAATGAGAATACAAATGAAAAAAAAAACAAAAACAAAAACAACAACAACAACAGAAAAAACCTCTTTCTTTGGGAAAAATCTCTGTAGAACCTGACTAAGGATATAACAGAGCAGGGTATTTTTTGCAATAAGTTTGGAATGAATAAAGCCACATTGATGTGATTAAATAAATTGATAACAAAAACACACACCAATCGATAAATTCAGGAGCAGCACAGATTTGGTCATAAAATGCCTCAGCTGAGATAGTGAGTCCTGCAACTAAGAAGATGCAGTTTAGCTGTCTGCGTTTCCAATATGGGTACCTCTGAAATCACCACAGTGTCTTCTGGGTTAAATCTGGGGCTCTTCACACTCTGGAGGCTCAGGAAAAAAAGAGAAAAATATGCTCTATTTGTTGTGTTCTTCCCTAGAAAATTCTGCAAAAAATTCTGCCCTTTTTTATCATGATGTGCTCCCGCTGACACATTGAGGACAAGGCTCAGAACTATTCTTGTTAGCAAAATATCAAATGTGGAGCTCATTACTGCAACTCAACTAAAATATACCATTTAAACAGAGCGGAGAAAATACAGCTATGGAAATGTGTTCTTTTAAAACAATTTGTTTCGAGTTGAGACTTCATCTGGCAAGTTTTTGCCTAGAGCTCATTTTTACAGTGTGGTTATAAACCTTCGAAAATGGAAATGCTGTGACTATAACAGCTCTAACAGGGGCTTCTACAATAGCCTGTGAAATCAACTATTCTAACTAAAGTCACTGAAGTCCCTGTGTATTTATTTACTATATAAGCTGTGACTGCTATTTATGGTTAAAACATCTCAAGTATACTACACCAGTGAGGTAAAGTAGGTGATCTTCAAAGTATTTTTCACAACACAGTGTTTATGCACTTGACATGTTAAGTACTCTCAATTTTTCAGCCTATTTAATTCTTTAAACATAGATGCGCCAGCTCATCCTTTCAGTTAAATTTCTTTATGAAGCCCATTGAATTTTTCTGCTATTACTTTACCAGATCACATTGGGTTTGTAAACTCTGAAGAGCACATTTACACATGAAGATTAAAAATATCCAGACAGACCATACACTCAAGCATTCATGATGCTAATGTTGTCTAAAATATTAAAATACGCTCCAGTGTTTTGCTGATATCTTCTGATGGTGATCAAAAACAAGGAGAAAAAATCATGAAGAAGAATGGAGGTTTAATGGAGTTGTTTATTGCATGTGACAGACAAAGATATATAGGTAATTTCACTAAGGACTTGTTTTAAATTTTAAAAATACAGAAAGAAAAAAAAAATGGAGGGGAGGGCAGGGGAAGGGCATCATAGAAACAGTATGTTCAGGAATTTGTGGTCTTGAAAAATATTAAACATATTTTTTTTTTAGTATTTTCTATGTTTTATTATCTAAAATAATTGTGGTGAAGGCATATATGCTTTTAATTTAAAAGATGTCATATGTTGAAGTTCACTGTATGTTTAAACACATTTAATAAAACTGGGATCTGAAAACATTTAGTCCAATTCAGAACACTAACATCGATGAAACTACTAATTTGCTTAACAAAACACAGAAGCATATGCCTCAGTTAAAAGATCTCCCTAGCTCACAAACAAGGTCACCTCACTATGGAATGGCAGTGACCTTTTATCTCTCTAGAAGAGTTTCTGTTGCAAGGATGGCAGGCTGTTTATTAGGCAGCTGTTGAATTTGAAAGAGCCAGAATCCAGGACCAGGAATTCACTGATATCTTTTAATGAATTGTCTTTCTGCATGAGTTCCAGTATTAACTGCACATATTTTTAGGACAAATGCAGCAAACTATAAAAAAAATTTTATGCAAAAATGAATTAGAGAAGCATTAAACTTACATGTTTGGCAAAGACCAAACCCTGACAGCGCTCTTAAAGACCCTCTTAGATATGAAGAGTTTTCTCTCCTATGCAGGAGAAAACCTGCTTTTGAAGAGCTACGCGCCCTCAGCCCAAGCAGTTAGCACTCCAATCCTTGCTGAGCCAGAACCTCCTCTTGTGTCAGAAGGACACCATGATGCTGAAAGTTGTTTTAGGCTAACCCACGACACCTGTGCTACAGAGCAGTTTTCTTACCAGGATCATAAATAACATCAAACTCTAGCTCTCACATGCACTACCTAGCAAACAATCTCTTAACCACCAGGTCAGTTACAGTGCTAGCTAAGCCTCATATATTTCCCAGTGTAATTCACATCTATGATTTTGGATAGTCCCTACAATTGAAATAGGACTCCTCGCTCAGCCTGGCTATAATTAGGCTATAATTAAGTGAGGTTTTGTAATGATAAAATTCGTACCTGATTGAAATGATAAAAGCACCTATAGGCATAAACACTTTTCTTAATTTCAGTAATTGTACCAATTTAAGAGCAAATTTTAACTTACAATGTCTATATTTGTCTTTTTAGTTAAGAATATGCAAGAAAACTGACAGTTATCTGATCAAATGTAAGAATCTATACTTAAATGTAAAGGGATAAATAGACAAACAGTTTTATCTAGATATGAATGTCTGCATCTGATTCCAGAACAGAAATAAAACCTTACAGATTTATTCATATATTCAGACAGAGGGCTTGTGCCAAATGCACTTATTGAATGACTCAAAGATTCATACACATGTTTTCCAGTTATAGGATTTCAATTCTACGTTAGATTTGAAACATGTTTTTATGAGGTCAAAGATTTATTAAAATGATTTTCAAATCTGAAATTACTTTTATTTAATTATTTCCCTTTCATCACTAAGATAGGTGCTTCCTATTTAAAGTGATCAAAAATACAGAATATGTTTCTTCACTTCCATTCCTCTGAAGCAGAGTTGGAAAGGAGTCTAGTATAGGAAATGATTAATAGGTAAATTAACTCTGATTCAACCACACAATGTATGAATGCTTCAGTGAAAGCTAAAGTAAAGCCTAAGAAAGTACAAAACCAAAATGAAGAATTGCTACTGGATATATTTTATCCACAAAGCCCTCAGTGCCTCAAAAGAACACAAAGTAAGGCCACAGATTGGTACCCAGTTCAGCTCAGTGGAAGTCAAACTTGAAATAGAAGGCTTACATTCGTAATTTTGGATTATGTTCTACTGAGAACATGTTGAATGTCTTTCATACTGATATTTTATAATCTCCAAATATTGAACAATGAATACTAGTCTTATTTTTACTTTGGACATTTCAAAAAAACTAATAACCAAGTATAATTTAATCAAATGTCATCCCTGATCAAGGTGTAGTTAGTATTGTTATTTAATACAGTTTTATCATTCATTCTAACAAAGTGAAAATTTCATTTCATGTTTCTTCAAATGGTAGGGTTCACATTCCCAAAATCACTGTCAGGTTTTGAAATACTGACATTTGTTATCAATACCTTTGAAGATTCTGAAGTATGTAGAAGCATTCTAAGAAAAAAAAAATCAATCAATCTAATACTGTTTGCACTGATTTTTTTTTTTTTAAGCCACCAGTCCACAGCCCTGTATGCATATATACCGCTACTCCAATATATTAAAATCTTCAAAACTCCAGCAGCACATCAGTAGAAATAGGAACTGACTTTTCTTCTACAAAACTCATGGAAGTTTTTCCATTTAATCAGATGTAAAACTTCCATCACTTTCTCAAATGTGTGGGCTATGCTCAAAGAGGATGAGAAATTTATCTGAAGTTCGAAATTAAACACCTTACAAAGACAACTAGAGAAAAATAGCATTCAGAGACATCTGTACAGAGTAATCATTGCATTTACTTCATAAAATTGAAATGTGTGTCATATTGCATAGTGCAAATGTATTTTATCATTTGAAGATATGGGACAAGCTCCTCAGATTGTATAAATCAGTGCAGCTCCGCTGCTATCATAGGACTCATGTTGATTTACACTATCTAATATTCTGGCCCCAAATATTTTGAAGCTATGGCAATTTACAATGTTTTCCCTTATAAGTGTTCGAAAAAGGAAATATTGTCTCATTGAAAGAAAAATTCCTTTTATCTGTCCCTGCCAAGACTGCACATGACACTCAAAATCAAGCAGCAGAAAGTTCAGGGAATTCATGCTGACATAAGAGACAGAAAGCCTCTCAGTTTAAATTAAAAAATACATACATATCTATCTTTATATTTAGCAAATTCTGTTTAGAACTCAATTGCAAAGGAACTTACAACTTTATGTATAAGTGTATTTAAGTTTTTATGCATATTTTTCACTCTTTTTCATCTTAATTTTCTGTACATAGGTGTACATTTATGATACATATGTACAGAAAGGGATAAGTGCAACTGCAGCATAATAGCTTGCTTGAGAAATCAGCTCATGCCTGACATCACAAGATACAAAGAAAGAACACATGAATCAGGAGAAAAAGCATGAACTACAGAAGAACAGTCCCAGAGTTCTGTTCTCAAAAGTGCAAAAGGGAAGAGGAAACACAAAAACATTACAAGGATTCTCAGTTTTAGTATATTTTCTGATGTGTTTTTCACCCTATTGAGAGAAACGGCATTTCAGAATCCTATGCAAACTCTGTCTGCACCTGCTGACAGCCAGATGCTGGCTGTGTTCAGAGAAACCTGGTACGGATGGCTCACAAAGGTTTACACCAAGGAAGGGTACACTGATTTTAGGAACTTCTTTAAAGGACAACTGTGGTCATCGTTACTGGGCACTGGGACCCAGTGCCCCATTTCTACAACGTAAAAAGAAACCTATGCCTAAGTGCTCTCCAAAGAACCTTAAGAAAGGAATAATCATCTTTGTCTCAGCAAAACAAAGGGGGATTTGCTATGCATGGATTCAGTGGTCTAGGACCAAGAAACCAGATCAGGATCCATCCAGACATGGAGTGGTCAGTCTCCACCAGGAAGTAGCTACTCGCTACTAAATTGAAATACTGAAGGCTTTGTCAACATTATTTATTCATATATGTATTTCCCCATAAGCACGATTATCTGTCATCATAATACATTCCAATTTCTTACTATTTATCAGTCAGTGACTTAGCCCACATTTATTCTCCTGAATTTAGCAGTACTCCACTCAGGGGGAGGTAAGAGTGGCTCTTCAAGACAAGTCCAGTGAATAGTTCTGTTTGTTTTGCATTTCAGTTTATTTCCTTTGACTATCACCAAAGTATTTCAAAATGTTCTTTCTCCTTGAAAGTAATATAAGAGAAATAGAGTAGCTGAGCAGAGTCTTGTGGTTCACATAGAAGAAACACAGTTTATCAAAGAAAAACAAAAGCCTAGATGTATCTAAAATATCTCTCTGAGTGAGAAAAATAGGCCAGTGAAGACAGGACATACAATGTGTTTTCTGACAGGTAGAAACTGGTTTTGTTTATCACCTGCTGCCCAGAGATACCTGAAATAATGATGTCAACATATAAACCACGTACTTGAGTTTTTAAAACCGCACTCTAACATCACGTTTAAGCTGAACATGTCAAATTCATCACAAGATTAATCAATAACAATGAAGCACTGTCACAGTAAAGTCAGTATAACTACTGTAGTGGTGAGGCTTGGGTTGATAGTAACTTTCTGTTCAGTCGTATTACTCAATGATAGGAATGATAGGCTGTGGTGCCTCCAAGATGAGGCTACCAGAGAAGAAAGCTATCTGACTGATGAATAAAAAAGTTTAAAAAGGCAGGACCTTCTTGTCATATGGATATGGATCCTACGCTCTCTATAACCTCAGCACTTTTCTATTTTTACAGTGGTGATACATGACCAACCATGGTCATTTAAAATTTGTGGATTATAATAGAACCAGTGAAACTTAGATAGAGTTGTGGAAGGCAATACAGAAGAGTAAGTAGGTACTTATCATTAATTCCATCTCTAAATCTTATTTAAAAAAAAAAAAAAAAAAAAAAAAAAAAAAGTAGGAAATATGAGAAATATGAGGAAAACTAATAACTCATATGATTTTAATATGGGCTTTGAGACTGAGTTTTAGGAAATCAAGAAATATAGGAAACATTTCTGGATGCACCATGGACATCAGGTCCTGCACCTTTGGCTCATCTTGTTTAAATATTTTTTTTCTAATTGCCCATCTCAGGTGAGATAAGTAACAATAACACTGCTACTAATCTCAGAGTTACTGAACTTTATAATAGGTAGCTTTGTTCACTATAAAACAATGGCTGTTTCATTTAGTTAAGAATAAATAAATCCTGTAGCTAATAAGAAATTATAAGGACAGATTGGCCTAATGAACAATAAGAGATGATAACCTCATAAAGGAAGACGGGATGATTTATCTTAGGATCTGGCACTCATTTAAAATTATTCTACAATCAAAAATTAATCAATCATTCAAGGAATATTCCTACACTGTCAGAAATGAGAATGTCAGAAGGAAAGGTAAAGGTGTGGAATGGATTTGTATCCCTCTGAGATCCTGAAATGACAGTCTGAACTGTAAGTTTTCACAGGCTACTGACCACTTGTGATTGGAGGAGCAACCCAAATTCAAAAAGTTTCTTACACACATCTGGACAATAAATCAATGTATCTGCAGGACATAAGTTTCAGAACTTAATCTTTGCCTTCCTTCAGTCCACCTTAGTGATGCTAGAAGTGATGTTTAATGTGAGGTTTTTCTGTTTGGCCATACTCAGAATGCTCCAGAAGTCAGAAAAATAAAGCAGCCACTCTTTCTCTTGGATATCATTGCAAAGAAACAAACAAATGAACAAACAACAAAAAAAGCCACAACTTTGTTATTTATTGTTTAATGCATACTTTCACTTCAGGGTTAGTTTTCTAAATGAAAAAACAATGTTGCATAAGCTTTGCAAAGTAGTTTCAGTGCAGCTAATCCACATCTGGCTAACTGGAATGGGAATCTGGGAATACAAAATGCTATTTTAATCAAAACAGCATAATGTTTCACATAAAACAACATAAACACAAGTCTTTGTTTCTATTTAACGTATTCACTTGAAACATTATCCAATCAAATTAGCTGGACAAATATTCCCAAAGAAATCTGTACACAGAGACAGATATTTCTGACAATATTTTCACATGTAATTACAATGTTAACAGCAGAAGGTAGCGTAGGTTCTGTTATAAATTATTAAATTTTCAGTATAAGTGACTTTTCCTATATCTTTGCAGATGACTAGGATTTTCCCAGGGTACTCCATTCTATCTGTAATTCTACCTGTAATCTGAGATTTGCATAAAAGCCAAAAGATTTGTGCCATCATTGTGATCGTATACATTCTTTATTTGAGAAAATTATAGATTTACAGTTTTTGTCAGTCTTCATACCACAAAATTTAAAAATTGCCATGATTTCTGAAAAGAAATGTATTGCTCTTACCACCAGAAAACTGGTGGCAAGACTTGGTTCTTTTGTTAGGAATCTAAAATGATGGTAGTTGATAATTAAAACAACATTTGGTTTAGATTCTGTAAATCCTAAGACTTCTCCTAAACTCATAAATCTGAGATAGGCAAGACCTTGTAATGTAAAAATACAATTCTGAAGTGGAGGGACTGCAGCAGTATAAAGCCTTTTCTATTTAGTACACTGAGATCAGTTTTAAGTTGACACATTGAAAGAACACTGCATTTTATTGAACACAGATGGACTTGCTCAAGCTAACAGGTCCACTGCAACATTAGCCATTATGAAACAGTTGTGAACCCAAATTTCTTGAGGGAATCTATTTCAAAGTGTTGTATCATGATGTTTTAAAACTGATTTCTGGATGTAGCATAATTGTGTTACAGTTCAGCAAACCAAAACTAACACAATATGTGATTCATGCTTCACTTCCAAATTATTTTAGTTTTATAACACTTGATTACTCCATTATATTAATATGTCTATCACAACAGAAGCTTTCTCAAATGTACACTGGCAAAATGCAAATATAACTAGGATAGAATCATAAGAATTAGATTTTAAATATACTTATTTCCTCTTTTTTAATAGTCCTTCTGCAAGGGAGAAATTGGTTAAATGAACTATTTTGAGTTGATGCAAATAGCTGCTTCATTCCATATTTCCCTTTCATAAGACCTTATGAAAACCACTGTTTGTCCAGCAATTAATTTCTTCTAGCAGAATTAGTGTTTGAACACTGATACAACAAAGAAACTGGAAGATTTTTTTCTAAATCAGTGTGATCATTGCAAGGCGGAGTTGGCCAAGACAAATGATTGAAATCCCCAAAAATAGAACAGTTCAATAGTTTTGTGAATGTGCACTCATCACTCACTTTTCAAAGTAAGACAATAAATTGTTAGTCTTCCTGCAGACAAGATTGAAAGAACAGAGGAAAGGTGATGATGGGAACATAGGGTAAATAGATATTATTTCAATCACATAAGTGAATCAAACCTCCTGTCTTCGAAAATCTGTGCATTCCTTGAGTACTGCTACCCCAAGTTGATGCACTCATGAGGCACTCAATGTAAATTCTCAGAGCTACTGAAGGTGCATGCCTATCATGCAGAAACAATAATGCCATGGCTATTTGGGAACTGGCTTTACTCAATTCTAGATATGTCCTGAAATGAGTTCATGTTGGTTCTTCAGCTATTGCAGTTCCTCTGGCATATTAATTTAAATCAAAAATGATTAAGACTTGCATTCATGTATGTGCCAATCTGTCTGTAATCAGTGCACTTCTGGCAGCACCATGGAACCAGTTACAAAAAGGACAGATGTCTTCAGATGGTGCTAACGCTATGTGAAGTCTTGTGTGTGACCACACAGCAATGTATTGCCTCTCTGCACTTCTTTTCTCCCAGTAGGTAGATACTTTAAAAATGACTGTTTAAAACAGGACAATGATCTGAAAGGAATTTTACCATCTATATTTAATTTTCTAAACAAATGTCTGATATTCACAAGTTCATACTATGAATATTTGCTTTCCCAAGTCAGTAATACTTTCCAGTTTGGAAACTTCAATGTATGATTGTATTTCTTTATCAGAATTACTCATAAAATTATTCCCTTTCTTTTTACAGGTAAATATAGATTTCTCTTTCTCTTGCTTAATGTTTATCCAAAGCTAGAAAAATTTAATACACAAGAGCAGCTCCACCTCCAAAAATATGAAAGCAAGCTTCCTTACTATCCTATATTTAGCCAAATATCAGTTACATCTTGGCAAATATATCTGGCTGGTAAAATACAGTGATTTATTTGGTAAGAGTCAGCAGAAAAAAAATTGAGCTAATCATTACTGCCATCATAAACTTCCTCTCATCTGATTTACTACCGAATACCTACTTTTATATTCTGCAGTACATCAATCTCTAATTCATGATTCTGATTGCAATCAGAGTACACCGTTTCTCTGTATCTGCTGGTCTTCATTAATGTTCACAGCAGTTTTTGAGCTGGAAGGCTTAGATTCCAGCAGAGCAGACACAATGCCTAAATTTAGTTTATAGCTGAAGTTAGGGAAACTTGCTTAATGAATGAAAACCAGATCATCAGACCCTACTGCTGTAGCTTTATTTTTATCCAGGATCTTATAATATTAATCCTAACAAACCTACAAGGATTAAAGCACAAACAAATAATTTGTCTCCTTTCCTCCTTCTAAATCCTTTGATTTCCCTAAGTAACACTGTAGGCTAGAAGATTCATTGATTATTCTCCTTCTCAGTGAAAAATACAGACTAAATGTCCCTTAAAATATTTCAGATTTTCCTTGTTAAATAAAAGATGTGAAATGGTTTTAGGTTTTTAATCAAGGCCTAAGTCATTATAAACTTGCTGAAGGTTTTAAAAAAAACCCCTTACCTCCCTCCCTGCAGTTCTAAATTTAAACAGAGATTTATCATTATCTGATAAAGGTAAAAGAAATAAAACAAATTAATATACCCCAGAATCTAGTATCTTGTTGTGACTTGTTTACTAAGAGTCAGCACTGAGTCACATATATTCTCATTTGATTAACTAAAGAGATTGCTCAAGACAAGATGTATGTATTAAGAGCAACTAATATATCCTTCGTAACTATTTATTGCTATGCAATAAGCTATAAATAGTTCATGTCTGCAATGGAATTCTTTCTCTTTTATGCAGATGAAGAGACATAGAATCTGATTCTGATCTGGGATACAACCAGGCTAACACCAGTGCACAGAGGACAGGAAGCAACATTATTCTCTGCATATAGTAATGACTCCCATGAGCAGTTTGCACAAGATGAATAAATGTATCTCTATAGAGCAGAGCATAAGCATGCTTCCTCAGAGGCTCACAGGGGCTGCAAGCTACAAAAATGTAATCTGTAGAGAAGACCTCTAGAAAGCATGTGTTTACTGAAAGATATCTCTCCCTCCCACATTCCTCAGAAAACATCAGTCAGTGAAACAACCCTGAGGATATGAACTTCAGCCCATGTCTTCATAGAACACTATCACTCTGTCTTCTTGTTTTTGCTTCATGAAAAGCACCACACCATTTCAGTATGTTGTAATTATGGAGACAATGAATACTGCATTATACAGAATAATCTTAATGTCATTGTGGTTAGAATTATTTTTCTATGTCTTCATTGCTTGTTGAAAGCAAATACTGACTTGTACAGAATGTATCTCTACAATGAATAATAAATTCTATTTTCAAAATGCTAGGAGTAAATTTGCTAATGATTTCAGTGAGCTCTATCAGGTAGCATTTCCTTAGGCCTAACAACTTTGAAAATTACCTACAGCTTTTTCATGTTATTTCCTGCCCTTTTTCCTTTTTCCTTTTTCTGCCCTGCCTATTTCCTGCAACACTTTTTCATGTATCCCTGACTATATTTTTTAAATTGTTTTCCTCTGTAGTTACGTCTATTTTGAAGTGTTCATTATTTCAAGGTTTCCCTGCTACAACAGAAGCTATACAAAATGTGATAGAAAAGTTCAAATTCAGACTGAAATCGCAGTCAGTGCAATGCAACTCATGACTTTTTCATCAGATACTCAGATTGTCTCAATTTCAGTTACCAGCATATAAATTAGTACTGATCATTACCACATAAATTAATCATCTGTGTTTTTTCCAGATATTGTGAAGATTGAAATAATACTTCCATCTGGATGAGCGAAACTACTGTTAAACCACAACATTAGACAAGCTAAGAGTACACAGAAGTGCTAAAGCTGCTGATAAACATCACCTTGTTATGGTGGACATACCATAAAATTTCAAACTAAAAGCAGGAAGAGAATGCTTGCAAGCCAGTGCATAACTGGACTCAGCAAAGCAAGGACACAGGGTTATTGAAAGGAAGTTATTTTCCATCGCACTGGTCAGATTCAGAAGGAGGATATGGTGGACAGCTGGGGCACTGCATTTAAAGGAACAGAAGTAAGAGGCTTCAGGTAAAATTTAGTTTCTGTGAGCCTTGATCAGACTTCCTGGAGAGCAGTGATGCAGCTTTGCTGCAATAAATGGTTCTGGATCAAGAGGACTTCAGCTTGTTCTGATTGTGACCGTAGAAAAGGCATTTTGTATCTCTGGGGTCTGTTCCTATAGGTGCTTCTGCTGTTTGCTGCTCAAACCATGTTTTACATACAAGGAGGATCTATGAACCTGCTCTGAGAAAGCTATCCTATCAGATCAAGGCAGTCATTACACTCAGTTTAAAATCTTAAAGACTTCATAAATGTCTGTGCTTGTTACAGGAAGGGTCAGGGGCTTTAGGGAGAGGGAGAAGGACAACAGAAAAAATACGATGGAGAAACCCTGCTGTCAGTACTGATATTATAGAGAATTTGTCAAAGTCAGCTGCAGCAGGAAAAACAATAGCTCAAAACAACAGAGGTGAGAAAAGAATTGTTAAAATGTTAAGAAAGGAGAATATCAGACATAGAAGGGAAGAAAGCAAAGGCTATCATCAGATCAGCTGATGCACATATCTCAGATTCAGGGA
The DNA here is from genome assembly GCF_039878825.1 of Excalfactoria chinensis. Lineage (NCBI taxonomy): Eukaryota > Metazoa > Chordata > Aves > Galliformes > Phasianidae > Excalfactoria > Excalfactoria chinensis. The sequence continues at coordinate 27,644,615 of NC_092828.1, read as the reverse complement.
AGGTGTTTAACAAACTTACTAAACCACTGTCAATATATTTGAAGAGTAATGAGTACCTCTGAGGAGGTACCCAGAAAACCTACAAGAAGGCTTGGTATAGAGAGAGGAAGAAAGGAAAACAAGTTAGAGTTGCTATGCTGCTGATTTTGAGCAATATGGTTTGCTTCATACCCCTATTAAAAATCAGAATCAGCACTGTGAGTTAAAAACAGGCAAACATCTGGAGAATAAAAAAATTAAAGACTGAAGAAGTGTTCAAAAACAAATAATCATGACAGAGAAACATTACTGCCTTTTGATGTTACAAGAGAAAATGTAATAGCTGGAGGGGAAACAGTAGACACACTATGTCAAGATCTTAAGTAGGTTTACAAAAGGTTTCTAAGCAAAATATTACATTAACTCAGGGAGCACTGCCATGTGAAATAAGATTTCAAATGGACTACAGACAAAGGATGCTCATAAGAAGTAATGTGTATAAACTCAGGGATCAGTAAGCAAGACATCTCAGAGGAAGCTTTTAGGTATTTTCTTGTTTCAGAACTCTAGAAATGATGAAATAAAATATCATGTGTAAGAAAGATAAAGATTTAAAAATGTAACTTGCCCAAAGTATACCAAAATAGAATTATTATACCAGCTTTTCTTTGCTAATTAGCTGAATAGATGTCAAGAATAATTTACGAGCAATTGTGTATAGCTCGCTGTTAAGTTAGGAAGAAAGATTAAGAGGCAAAACCTGAATTAAATCCAGAGGTACAGGGATCCTGCTCACAAGTACATTACAGTGTACAAAAGGAATCATAATGAGGAGGTGTCACCTTTTCTGTATATAGTTAAGTTAGGCAGAAGGCAGATAATGCAAAAGGAACAATTTATGAGTTGAGTTATCATCCTGAAAAGCTACATAGAATCAGATAATAGAATGGTTTGGATTGAAAGGGATCTTATGAGACATCTAGTTCCAAACCCAGGCTGCACAGGGCCCCATCCAGCATGGCCTGGGATGGGTTATCCACAACTTCTCTGAGCAACCTGTGTCAGTGCCACATCACCTTCTGAGTAAATAATTTCTTAACATCTAACCTAAACCTACCCTATTTTAGTTTAAAGCCATTCCCCCTTGCCCTGTCTCTATCAATTCATGTAAAAAGACAGTCTTCCTTTTGTTTACAAGCTCCCTTCAAGTACTAGAAGGCCACAACAAGGCTCTTCTGGAGCCTTCTCCAAGCTGAACAAGCTTAGCAACTTCAATCTTTCTTCATAGATGAGGTGCTCTAGCCCCTCTGATCTATCTCAAGATCCTCCTCTGAACCTCCTCAATTAAAACAGTAGAGTCTTACTTTTGCTGGGATACCCAGGCATGGATGCAGTATTCCAAATAGCAAGAGCAGAGTACAGGTGGACAATCACCTCCCTCTCCTTGCTGGCCACCCTCTTTTGATGCAGTTGGCCTTTTAGACTGCAAGCATGCACTGCTGGCTAGCATCAAGCTTCTCTCACTATTCTCTTAACATTTCCCATATAAGGACAAAGAAACAAACAAACAAAGAAGAAAACCTAAAACCAAATTTGTCTGAGAAGAACAAAATGAGAATAAAACAACTAGTCAACATTTCAGGAGAAGGACAGGAAAGAAAAAAAAAAAATGTTACAGTGATGTAAATGGTTGTATACACATATGTACTTAAAACCTTAATTTTCTGCCTGGTCTATTCTTCCAAGCACAGAAGGAAACAACATGTAAAATACAGTTCAGTGTCCAGTAGAGCTGGACAAAGACTTAGAAGTCATACTATGGAGACATAATCAGTATTGGCAGAGAGATAAGCTAGAATATAGAAACTTTTTCCTCTTCATTAATTCCCATGCTTTTAATAGAGGCATTTCAATATCCCAGAGCAATTACTCTCTACGATGCAGGAAAACTAAACAAGAATACCCATATAAGAGCAGGTTTCATTGCTAAAGACGGGCTTCATCCAAATCAGTGAAGGAATTTTATTTCCGACAGGAGAGGATCCAGCTCTCCATTTCTTGACACACTAACTGCTCTTCCTTCTCTATTTTCTTTTGTGCTCTTTACACTGTATTCTTTCAATAGTAGTAAAGAAATTATTTTGTCTTCTTACATCTAATTCTTCCACATAATTTTGGAATGACTGAGTTTGCCAAAGCAAAGCATTCTCAATTTTCTGGTGATGCGAAAATGTATCTTGAAGTCAAGTACATCCCACAGCAGCAACATGTCCCTCTGCCAAAATATACACGCAGCTCTTATTTCAGTGTCATTCTTACTCCAACTGGCCTGGCAAAGCTAAAACAAGACTTTGGTATTTGTTTTTCATCTTTTTCTATTACAGAACATCAGGGCTTTCAGAAAGATGTATTTCGTCACCAGACAGGAGTCAGGCAGATGCAATGGTGAATATGTGGTCCAATGGCATTATTCATTGAGTCAGTGCACCCACTTGGGCATGACAGAGAAATGAAATGTATGTAATGTGGATTATCAGAGGGAGTACAAGTGGGTGACAATATGCAGCTAGATTAAAGACCTCAGAGCTGAAAGCCTGAGTCCATTGGTGCTGTGCACTGGGAGCAGAAGAGCGTAAGAATCCAGAAGAGTGGAAGAAACCAGAAAGGCACCAGTGTCATCTGGCACAGCCTGCATCAGTTATAGTACAAAGCCCTGTGGATGCAAATCTCTTGTAGCCAAAGCATTAGTATTCCGGTCTTAGGAGAAATTTTGAGTCTAACTGGAAAGTTCGGTTTGTACCAGGATTCAAATATTTCCCTGTTGAATGTCTTGTGAAGCTGGAGTTTTTAGGACGCTTTTACTATAGTGAGTTTTCTTTTTTATGAGAGTAGGAAACTTCAGCCTTGTGTCCCAGTGTCTTTTAATCTGAAATTAATCATCATGACTATCTACACTGCATTAAAGGTAGATTTTTACACAGAAGCATTTCAGTCATCCCACAAAATAAGCTGCTTTGTAAGTGGGGAGCGTGCTTAGGCACAGATGGCTACATTTAAAAAGACTTTAAAAGAAACCTGGTATTGAAGTTCCATAATAATAATCAAATACAGTTCTATCTTTAAATAACTATACTAGATCAGAGAATATGCTGTAATATACTACTAGCTATGTGTTAATGATATTATTCCACTACTTAAGCAGGCTGAGGAACAAAACTCCTTTAAATGTCTGCCTCATCATAAGTTGGTAACTGGGTGAAAAGTAAAACAGAAGGGGGAAGATAAAGAAACAGAGAGGGAGGGAGAGAGTGATCCAGATTTGTTTCTTTCATGTTGTTGTATTTTTTTTTATTTTTATTTTTTTTTACATATTTTGTAAGATTTCCTCAAAAACCAAGTTTTTATCAGGCAGGATTAAGGAGCATTTCCCTGAATAATTTTTACTGAAAATCCTCATTATAAAAAAGAAATAATTAAATAAAATTGCTGAGATATAGCAGTCTGAAAGTTGCAAGATCGAAAGGAACTATTTTTGTTTGTGATTTTATCATGAATCTCACAAGACACATTTGCAATACACGTTATGTAAATTTCCTGAATGGTGAAGGGGAAGAACTATCTCAATGTCAGTTTTCAACACAGCTTCCCAGCCAGGTTATAGCTGATATACACTTGAAAATCTGGCCAAAGACACCACAAGGAGAAATGTAAATAAATAATAATTTCACATGAAATTATTTGGCATGGAAATTTAGAGTCCTTTAATGTCAAATTGATTTACTTAGATTAGAGGTTCTGAAGGATAGGTTCTACGTCTAAGATGTGTGCTATTTCTATATATTTTAAGGGGCTGCAAGCACACGGTGATGCCCTCTGGGCCACTGTTTTACTCATAGAGCAGATGGTACAAGGAAATAAAACTGATGTTTCCAGACAAGAGCTGGAACTTCTTTAAAGGAGGTAAGCTCTTAGGAGCTTGTAGAGTTATTGCAGAAAGGAGATCACAGTATGAAGACATTTTCTGACTGCTAAAGAAAAACCAAGTTGTCTACCAGCATAGAGAGAATACCCAGGATATTTGGGGATATACCTAAGTAGCACAACCATATTAGGGTTACTTTAGGACTGCCTCTAAGATCCAGACTTGAAAGAAGTTACTTGTGTGCCATGAAAACATTCATAGTGACACTGAAGTGAAAATGAAAGCTTAAAGGACAGGGTAAAAAAAGAAAGAAATAGTCTCCTGAAGTGTTTCACAGTCATGTGTAGACAGAGTTAGCTATTTGTAAGTTAGAAGTAATGCTATAACTACTGTGTATGATATAAATACAATAAAAGGAAAAGATGAAGACATTTATTTTACTTGCCTGGCATATTCTGGGGGAAAAGGGCAGGTTTGATAAGTACTTGAATTGTACAATATTTACTGAATTGAAGTTATACTTTGTACACATTATAGCTATTCTTAACATAAACAGTGCAGTTATCAAGCAGGAACAGTAAAGAAGATAGCAATTAATTTTACTGACATATTTCTATATTTTTAAGGGAGATAACTAATTGTAAGATGTGTATGTTTTACAAATTATTGAATGATTGGTCTGAAAGTATTTAATTTGAAACACTGATTTGCAATATGTGTGTTTTGAGTCTAGTGTTTCACCACATTTATTTTCACAGAATCACAGAATCACAGAATTGTAGGGGTTGGAAGGGACCTCTAGAGATCATCGAGTCCAACCCCCCTGCCAAAGCAGGCTCCCTACACCATGTTGCACAGGTAGGCATCCAGGCGGGTCTTGAATATTTTCTGTCATTATCTGCTGATTATTTTACCTATAACTAAAGTCAACTTAAAATCTACCTAATATACTGTGCTGTTTTGTATCATTAAGTACTGGCTATAGTCATGTCTAATTTAGGGGAGATTTAAATTAGATAACAAGTGGGAATTTTTTACTCGGAGAGTGGTGACAACACCTGAAGGCATTCAAGATGAGATTGGGTGGGACCATGGACAGCCTGTGTGGTAACACTGCCCACAGCAGGAGGATTGGAACTAGATCATCTTTAGGGCTCCTCCTTACTCAAGTTATTCTATTATTTTATGAACTAATTCAAAGCTCTGAAATCATAAGAACATGTAAAGGAATTTCCAATATTCTCATTCTACCTGCATAAAGTTAAGTCTTAACTACACAAAACATAAATTAGTAGTACACTTTTATGTAATACTATTATCATTAAGCAGCCCTTGTAGTATGTAGCCATCAGCTAGAATAGACTGGTCTTCTTTAAGCAAAAATTCACGCATCATTAACTCTGGGAATAATCAACCTGTCAGTCCCACCTCTGTGCTGGTGAAGATCATGGAGCAGATCCTCCTGGAAGCTATTTCTTCCTGGCCAGGAAGAAATTGAGGAAACTTACAGATCAATGTAGTTTTCACTCAGTTCAATGTGAGAAAAAATAAAATAAAATAAAATAAAATAAAATAAAATAAAATAAAATAAAATAAAATAAAATAAAATAAAATAAAATAAAATAAAATAAAATAAAATAAAATAAAATTCAAACTTAAATCACAGAGTAGCCTAAGCTGGAGCTAAAAATCATCTGGTCCGACATTTTGTTCAAAGTAGAACTTTAAATAAGACCCAGGGCCCTCTTAAACCAAGTTTTAAATATTTTCAGCAAGAGAAATTCCACAAGTTCTCTGGACAACCCCTTCACATGTGCAGGTGATTTAATGATGAAATTTTCCCAGTGTCCAGATGTAGAAATGTATTAACTTGTATCCATTAATCTTGACAAGGCACAAAAAATGTTACTTGTGCAGCACTGTGTTGATTTTGAGAAAATTTCAGGGCAGTTACCCCCAAAAGAATCAATGTCACATACCTGAGCATTTTTCAAATATTCTATAATCACTGTATAGCTCTCAAGAGCCAGTAGTTTTCATCCTAACCAAAATAAGTAACTTTAAGCAAAAATATCAGGGAATGTATGGTAGCACTGAGCTGTGTTTAGCACTGGCATAGTACAAAATGTGTAGAATATAAAGTAAATCTCAAGCGTGGAGGAAAAATACCCATCTTCCTTTTCTTTCTATATCTGAAGTGGAATAGATATACAGAAGACTTAGCTACACTGTTATCTACATTTTCATGAGCACATTCTTTTTTAAACCTCAGTAGTGTCAATGTCTCATACTCAGTAAATATCCCAATATTTCTGTTTAATGCAGAAACATGTGAGAGGTACAACTCTGAATAATCTGTCTTCTTAAGCAATACAGTATTACTGATGCTACATCTCCTTAGAAATAAGCAAATTTGTAACCAGTTTCCATGGAGACTTATAATTGGACTTTTAAGTGATGAGCCTTGCACTAACTTCCATTGAAGTAACAGCAACATATCCACTGTAAACGTTTGTACTATTAAAACAAAAACTTGATTTCCTACAATTTGGAGTAAGAATACAAGTTTTTACTTCTAATGACTGGAATGATTCTTGGCTTGGGGAAGCCGAAGATTATTCATGCCAAAAAATCTGGCCACTTTTCCAGAAAGCTTAAATTAAAATTTAACAGTTTTTTTTTCTTCTCTCAAAAATAATATCATATTCCAGTTACACTTTCTTCTCTTACTTTCCTCTTCCTTATCCCCTTTCTTTTTGTGTAATTGAATCTCTACTTTGGCAATATGCCCATAACATTTGCTTCAGTCAAATAGTATTGCTTTCTAAGCCATGTAGTTTCTGCTTACAAATCTCCTGAGTAATGCATAATAGGAGATTACACTACCTCTCAAAGCCAACACAGGCTGACCAAAATATTGCTGGAAAAACTTAGCATTCTTATTTTCACGTGTTTCTCAACAGAGGGCCAATTAGTTTTGGAAGCCTTAAGGATCTCATAATATGTATAGAAAATTATTTATGATTTATTTATAGATGCAGAAGGTTTCAATTAGATGGTCAAGGTGAAAGAGTCACAGTTAGAGGATGTGGTGGTTTCCATTCTAGTTGCAGTCCTAGTATTATATGATGTCACCAGAGTAGAAAACTCACTGTTCTACTCTCTTGTCAGACCTTTAATCTTCTATGATGGAAGATTTTTCATGAAAAAAGTATGCCAATGCCATTACTTATTCTGCTCATATAAAGCAAGAAAGCCATTTCCTATTCATTTGAGTGACACTAGTTCTAGAAAATATTCCTATGCTGTAAAACATTTAGATTTCCCATTTTTATGCTTATTTTTATGCCTTCAGACAATTCACACCAGAGTTCTAAGAATTACATAGTCCAGAAGTGGCTACCACTCAGTCTCAGGGGTGTTAATTTTTTTTTTTAATTTTTTTTTTACAAAACGAGTAAACCATTACAGAATGCAAAGCAGTCATTTGAATTGCTTCTCCCGAAGCTTTATCCAGCTGCTTCTAAGAATTAACCTAAGAATTATGTTGAATTTGGAGCTCCAATACTTCTTTTTTCCATATTCTCAGCTCAGCATTTGAGCAGAACATGTATTCATGTTTCTCTTTGTCCCAGTGACATTCAGTATTCTTACAAAGTAAATAAAAGTCAACAGAAATGGCTGGACAAGTAGTGTTAGATGAAACACGGTTTTCCCCTCTTAAACCACTAGTTAAAGATACCCTCTTAAGCATGAAGCACTTTTCTCATGTTCTTCTGGGGTAGGTATTGCAAATAACCAAAATGCAAAGACATTTTTAGTGCTGCAACACCTTTGAGGAAATAGAAATACTTGTCATGTAGAAGCCACAGCAAAGCAAAATCAGTACCAAGAAGGTAAGTGAAATGTAATCTTTGAATAAAAATCAGTATTATCAGTAATACAGTAATGCAAACCTGCATCATCAATTTGCTCAACTTAGTATGTACTATATTGCAGCTGAACAGGTAGTAACTTAATCAAGTTTCACAAGGTAAAGCCTCCCCAAAAGCTCTACTCCTTAACTATAATGCTTAGCTATAACTACTAAACATAGCTGAAGCATTAAAAAATTTGAAGTAGTTTCTGAATTTATATCTATGGTTAAGTAATACTTCTGTAATTTAACTATTGAACAAGCAAGAAGAAGTGACAGATGCACAGAAAACACAGTTCTAGCATGAATGGATCATTAATCAGATCAAACATGAAATAAGTGCCTCAAAGTAGATCTTCCTAAGTCAAACAGAATCACTGGAGACAATTATCAATGTACCTATACCTATTTAAAATGGGTTTGAGAATGACATAACTAAGATTTGAACTTGAGGCCTAGGTAGCTGGTAGTAGCTGAACGTGTAACACCCTTAAATTTCATTATAGCTAATTGCTCTACAAAATAAAAATCAGGAAAACTGTTTTATAATCCCCTCTCTGAAAATTACAGTCTAGATGAAACAAATACTTTGAAGACAATGTCTTCTATGAAGGAAGTTATTATAATTTTAAGGAAGAAGACTGCTTACACGGCAGGACACAAACTACTGTAATTCAAAAAAAAAAAAAAAACAGCTTTTGGCTATGGTAGTGATCACTCCAAACTGATGATTTGTGAGGAAACATAACATAACTCCTTGCAGCTTGTCTGTGATACCAGTATAATTTATTGGCCAAATCTATTTAATATGGCATCTAATAAAGTGTTTCATGGAGCACTGTGGATCACACAGAACCTGAGGCAGAAAAATCAACTGCACTGCCCAGGCTCCTGTTTCCTGCATAAAAGAAATTTTGGAAAAATACGTTGACACAATAATTACAAAAAGGCAGTGAGACACACAGATTGAAGTGCCTTAGATCTAATCCGCCATCTCTGATCTTTCCTTACTATCACTGGAAATGCAGTAACACAGCCTTTTAAACCACTGCGATGCATTTTTAAAATTTAATGTATTTGTAGAGCTGTAAGTACTTTTGTCATTGTGGCTAGCATGAGATGTAACTACAAAAATAACAAGAATCTGAAAGAAACAAAACATTTAAACATCTCTTAATTTTACCTCTCTGCGTGTTCCAACAAAAATCTTGGACTTTTCTCCTCCTCCCCTTATTTTCTAGTAAGTCAAGTCTTTTATCAAGTCTTTCTGGTTCTTGCAGGGGAGCACTTAGGTAAGGAGACTCAGAGTTTCTCCTCCTGATATAACATGCGATGCAGTTTCTACAGAATCTTTCTCAAACCACTGCTTGCTAATAAATTCTGCCAGTCCTACATTGGCTAATGCTGCTTTTATAGTTTACTTGTGAGCTCTTTAGGTTTGATCCTGAGGCTACCAGTTTTTATGACAAAGAAGTTGCAATCTGACTGGCAAAAGGCAGCTAAAGATTTCTAATTTTCTGACACTGTTTGGATGATCACAGCTGGTTAACATTTAAATCTAGACAGCCTTGACCAGAACACATAACATCCATTGAACATTCCTTAAAAATAATATAGTTTTATTGCCAAAATGAGTTATGCATCAGAATTCTCAACTCCTAGAATGAGCATTCTTCTGTAATAGAAAATCCCAGTCCATATCATTTTGAATCTGTGTATACTTAGAGTTAACTAAACCTCTGCTGTTTTCTTCCAGCATCTATGAAAAACACTTTCTCAGTATCTCTGAGATTTTTTATTTTTTCTTTTTCTTTTCTTCTTTATTTTTTCTTTTTTCAAACAAGTTTTTGTTCAAGTATATAGTCACCAGGGCCACTTGAAAGTATGTTTCTTAATTGCAGCTTTTCCTCCCCCGATGATGTGGATGATGGTTTTCAGATCCTATCTTTTGTATTCAGCACACGTTCCTTCAGAGTTTTTGACCCATCTACTAATCTGTACCTCATCTTCATTCACACTTCCACTTCTAAAAATAATCTAAATATGATTTGTGATTTCCTTCCAAGACACATCCGAAAGGATTTAGTTGATGCGTTTCTTCAACTGTGGAGGTTTCCCAGCAGTTCACTGTTGAAATATTCACATTTCCTTTAGGCAATGCCTTCCACATGAGCCTGCTGAGTGCTTTGAGGCACAGAAAGAAGCAAACTCGCAAGACAAGCAGACAGCTTGTGAGCTAAAACACTGGAGCTTTGAGGGGCTTGTTTGCCTGAAGGGTGAACACAGTTCACTGCAGTTCTACCAAAGTTTCATTTTGTTAATAAATGTATATCATGTAGCTAACTAAGTGAAAAATGAAATTCAGTAGTAATTCCTAAAGGACTTCAAGGAGGTGCTACAGCAACAAAATGCCAATTTGTATATTTAATAGGACATTATACTAATGAGACGTCAACATCATCTTACATAGGTGCATGTCACAACATGTTGAAGCATCCTCATGGCTAGAATAGTCTTTCTAATGCAATCATAATAAATTCACAGTTTTGCACTTTGTCTTGTTTGTGTGGTGTTTTTTGTAGCTTTTATGAAAATGGCTCTGCATCTGATGTTACTCAAATACAGCATGACTAGTAATTTTCGATCAGTGAAAACTCAATAAACTCTCAAGCTACTAAAAGCCACTCAACTTACTCTTTTAGTAAGGTTTAGATTCACTGTGTGATTCACTGGAAGAAACAGCACCACAACTTAAATGTGTGTTGCCTCCTGAGCAGGCATGTGGCTTTGGTAGGCTTTTTACTATTTTATTTTCTTCAGCTGCTTTATGCATTCGGCAGGTTTTGAGAGAGATTTTGCTCCGTGTTGAAGTAGTTTCCCTACACAAGTTGTCAGAGCTAATCCTTTCTCACAACATAGGTACTGACATTACTTGGATATGAGCTGACTTACACCATATCACCTCAGGGTGCATCAATGATGTAACTGACTTCGAGGTAGTTCACCAGCACAGTGAGTTGACTCCAGCCATCATTCAAGCACCCACAGAGTTGCTTTCAGAACAGATGAGAGAATAGGAAGAAAAAACTACAGAGAAATTCATGCATTAAGATAAAGGTAGTTTAATATGTGGGGGGGAAGAGGAAGAAATAATATGCAAAGGAAATCACTCATCAGCTCCCACAGGGAGATCAATGCCCATACAGTCTCTGAGAAACAACTCACTTTAAGACAAATATCTCCTCTTAGCCTAGTCTTCATTGTTGAGCATGGCGTTATAGGGTATAAAGCATCCCTGTGGCCAATTTAAAACAGCTGCTCTATTTCCTATTCCTGCAGTATCTTTCCTAACCCCAGTCTACTTAGGAGTGCAGAGTGAGAAAAATGGAGAAAGCCTTGATGCTATGCAAACACTGTTCTGCAATAGCCCAAGCTTCAGTGCATTAACATCGTTTTAGCCACACAACCAACACACATCAGCATATGGGCTGCTATGCAGAAAGTTAGCTCTATTCCAGCCAGATCCAGTACAATCTGCTAACCCAGAAACAAGTCCCAAAGCTTGCAGGGACTGTACTGATCTAGGCAAGGATCATATCATATCATCATAGTATCATAGTATTGTGCGAGTTGGAAGGGACCTTAGAGATCATCGAGTCCAACTCCCGGGATTCGAGCCCTCTGTGTAGCAGAGCGGCACTTCTACCCCCTGCTCCACAGGGGGGATTCGAACCCGGGCCCCCTGGTGTTGCAGACGGGAATTCTACCGCTGCGCCACCGGGGCACACAAATCATCTCCACAAATTATGAATTATACTGACTCAAACTCAATTTTAGGTTACTGATGTCAAAGAAGAAAGTAAAAAAAAAAAAAAAAAAAAAAATAGAAAGTTAGTACCGTGCAAAATTTGAACTAACAACACACTAAGATTGTTTTATTTTTCCTCCTCATCTGGATACTAAAAGCAGAAGAAAAATAATTTAAGGCCATACTTTTGTCTTCTCTAAAAACACAGTGTCATTCTTACTGAATTCATCAAGGCAAGTTCATCTGGAACACCTATGTTATTACACCAGCATTCTGACATCCTACAACTGAAAATACAACTTGAGCGACGGCTTCCATAGATTTGCATTTACTGTTAACAGTTAGGAACACTTACACACTCAGAGTTTCTGACAGAAGTAAAAACTTCGACATTTCTCTTTTTTGTTTTGTTTCCTTTAATAATGAAAACTTCTCACTTGTTTTCTCCTAAACAGGGAAAAGGAAATCATAGGAAATTTAACTCTTGGTGACTGTAAGCAAATTACAGTTTTTGCTCATAGTACTTTCAGTCTTGCTTCAGTATATAACTTGCAGGGACAGGAAGAAGATCCCACCACAAGGTTTCTTTAGAATTCAGCCAAGATAACATGCAGAATCCATTGCTCTACAACAGCTCCTGAATAATAACTGCAAGTAGATATTTTCCTAGCAGGTACCTGTCCTTGCAATTAGCTGGCAACCATTCTCACCGTCTCAGGTGAGTATAAATGAAATAGTGACAAGCTATTCCACTGCCCTAAGGGTTCGTATATACTCAGATTACAAAGCCCCTTGTGAACACAGCACAATTCAAATTCAAACTGCAGCTTGCATGGAAAATTTAAGTTGAAGACTTTTTGACTGGGTAAAATGAATTGGATTTCAGCTAAAACAAATCAACATCAACTTTTACTGCCTGGTAGTCATCAGGGCTAAAAACAGCTGCTTCAATCTTCCTCTAAATTGACATTGTTTTAAAAAATAATTGAACTAGTATTCAGTACTAACTTTTCAGATAAATTTGTTTGGATTTATTTTACCCAATAAAATGCTTTTAATGTAGTATCTCACATAAGCAAATTTTTTTTGTACTAGAATCACAGATGAGTTGCCTAGTAAAAGTACAGAGATTTCATCTGGACATGCAGAGATGAGATTAGAAAAGCAAAAGTGAAGATGGAACTGAAGTTAGCAAGGAATGTGAAAAATAACAAGAAGGTAGTCTAAAGTTACACTGATCAAAGGAGACAGGCAAATACGACCATACACTCCCTCTGATAAATGAGAAGGGAGGACTGGCTTGAGCAGTGTCATGGTTTTGTGCTGTCAATATTCTACATCATGACATCATGTGCGGTGTGAATCATTGACTGGGGGTACAAATAGTGGTAAGTGGTAAACTGTTTTAAGCCTGGTAACGCCCGATCTGGTCTGATCTCGGAAGCTAAGCAGGGTCGGGCCTGGTTAGTACTTGGATGGGAGACCTGGGAATACCGGGTGCTGTAGGCTTAAAACAGTTTACCACTATTTGTACCCCCAGTCAATGATTCACACCGCATATGATGTCATGATGTAGAATATTGACAGCACAAAACCATGACAAGCAGACATGGAGAAGGCTGAGGTACTAGAGTTATTTACCTCAGTTTTCATTGGCAGTCAGTCTTCCCACATCTCTCATGCCCCTGAACATCTAGGTGGGAGTCAAGGGAGCAGGATCCCTCTGGGAATCTGGGACCACCTCATGATTTTGAATGTATACAAATCTATAGGACCAGACAACACACAACCCAAATTCCTGAAGGAGGTGGCTGCCAAGCCACACTCCATCATATTTGAAAAGTCTCTATCATATTTGAAAAGTGGCTGTAAGGTGAAGTCCCTGGTGACTAGAAAAAAAAAAAAAAAAAAAAAAAAAAAAAAAAAAAAAACCAAACAAACAAACAAAAAACAAAACAAAACAAACAAAAAAAAAAACCATTATCATTACTGTTTTCAAGAAAGGGAGAATGAAATATCCAGGTAACTACAAGCTGTACAGCTTCACCTCTGTTCCTGGGATACTGCATCTAGTACTGATCCCACCAACTCTAGAAAGATGCAGAACTGTTGGAGGCAGAACAGAAGAGAGTCCTGAAGGTGATCAGAGGGCTGGAGCACCTCTCCTATGAGGAAAAGTATAAGGGAGTTGAGTTTGTTTGGCCTGGAGAAGAGAAGGCTCTAGGGAGAGATTATTGCAGTCTTCCACTAGTTAAAGGAAGACTGACTTCTTACATGGGTGGATGCTGACAGAACAAGGGGGAATGGTTTAAAGCTAGTAGAGGGGAGCTTTAGATTGGATATTAGGAGGATATTTTTCACTCCGCAAGTGGTGAGGCACTGGAAAAGGCTGCACAGAATAGTTGTGAATGCTTCATTCCAGGAGGTATTCAAGGCCATGCTGGATGGGGATTCGTGCACCCTGATCTACTGGTTGACAACCCTGCCTATAGCAGGTGGGTTGGAAATAGATTATCTTCAAGGTTTCTCCCAATGTAAGCCATTCTATGGTTCTATCAAGTGTGATACTTTATGCAGTATAATAGAGACTAAGCCTAAATAAATAAATAAATCTCATATATTTAGTATAGTTATGAAAACTTCCTGAAGGGAGGTTATGGTGAGCTGGGGGTCGGCCTCTTCTCTCGTGTAATTAGTGATAGAACTAGAGGGAATGGTTTCAAGTTGCGACAGGGGAGGTTCAGGCTGGACATTAGGAAGTATTACTTCTCGGAAAGGGTAGTCAGGCATTGGAATGCACTGCCCAGGGAGATGGTAGAGTCACTGACCATGGGAGTGTTCAAGAAATGTTTGCATGTTGCGTTGAGGAATATGATTTAGCTGGGAAGTATTGGTGATGGTTGGACTAGATGATCTTCTAGGTCTTTTCCAACCTTGAAAAATTCTGTGATTCTGTGATTCTGTGAAAAGTAAAGTATTATTTTGGCTGAAATTGTGTTTATATAATTAAATTACCCTTTTCCTTAAAAAGGAAATAATTGTCCCACGAAGCCTACACATCTGTGGGAGAAGGAAGAAAGGCAGGCAGTAGAGAAAAAAAAAAAAAAAACAACTAAGAATTATTCTTTGTAACAATTGCTAGGCAGATGCCTAAGAGAGCACAAGTCATTGGCATATCTTGTTACTAATGGCTCTCTTTTAGCTAAAGCATTTATTTTGCCATCCAGCAATGACAGTTCACACAACCACAAAATGGTTGAGATTGGAAGAGACCTCTGGAGATCATCTGTTCCAGCCCCTTGCTCAAGCAAGGTGAAATTCCCACCCACTGTTTAGATCAAGAGTAATATTATTGAAAGAAAAAGGACCACTGACACCTATACTATTCTCTGCCACTACTTATGAGTTTGTCACAAGCTGTAGAACACCACACAGAACAGCTTTCCCACTTTTTCTTCTGGAAGAGATTTGAAAGAATAAAGTAGTTTAAGTATTTCTTTTTATTCTACTGGTAGGACTGCAACTACTCAGGCACCAGTTAGATGAACAAGCAAACATTACAGAGAGCTTCTAACTCCAACATTGAAAAAAATGTGGTAAAAAAATTAAAAAAAAAAAAAAAAAAAAAAAAAAAAAGGAAGAGATTTTTACTCAAACCACTATGAAAATGTTCTGCTGCAGGTGGAAGTCAGGGGAAGATGAAGGAAAAAAAGAAGAAAACATGACATTAAAAGGGTCTAGTGAAACTACTGCGAGGTGGAAGTAATGAGCTTATACTCAAAAACACGCTATAGGAGCTGACAGCCTGGACGTCTCAACTGAAATTCTTGCCTGGAGGATCTTTCTGAAAGATTTTACTAACAAAGAGCAAGATTTAGGATTGTGGAAAAATCACTTGCACCAGTATGGGAGTAGGTAAGCAATTATACAGTGGTCTTTAAAAGATTTTTAAACTACTTTTTCACACTTTAATGCAGAGGTGAATTAAGCCAGCAATGGTTAATGAGGTACTGTTACTTCTCTAACGAAATAATGTTTACAGATCTACAAATTTACACTGGCAACTATTGTGATTCATACAGCAAACCTACAGGGAGCAGGGAATTCTCTCTATTGCTCCAAACCGAATAACACTTATTTAGCTATTGCATTATGCTAGGTTGGTGGCAACTGGGAAGATAACTGAGGATACAGAAATCATATACAACAAAATTACACCTAAAATGCCAACATTAAAATACTAATTTCTGCTACCATTTTTATAAAAAGTGGTAGGTTGAATGGAAACATAAGTATTACCTGATCTTTCCCAAGTACAATGTAATGTACATTGTAAAAGACCTTTTCCTTATATCCAATCTAAATCTATCCTCTTTAAGCTTGAAACCATTTCCCTTTGTTCTATTGCCATAGACTTTGATAAAGAGTCTGTCCCCTTCTTTCCTGTCACTGTCCTTTAGATACTGAAAAGCCACTTCCAGGTCACGTCGCAGTCTTTCTCTTCTCCAAGCTGAACAGCCCCAGCTCTCTCAGCACCTCCTCATAGGACAGGTGTTTCACTCCATCAATCTTTTTTTGAGGCCCTTTTCTGGACACAATCCAACAGGTCCATGTTTCTCCTGTACTGAGGACTCCGCATCTGGACGCAGTACTCCAGGTGAGACCTCACCAGTGCAGAGTAAAGAGGAAGGATCAAATGCCCTCAGCATGATGGCCTCACTTCTTTTGATGCAGCCCAGGATACGGTTGGCTTTCTGGGCTGCAAGGGCACACTGTGGCTCAGGTCCAGCTTCCCATCCACCAGTACCCCCAGCTCTCTTTCGGCAGAGCAATGTTCAACCATTTCATCTTCCAGCTTGTAGTGGTAGTGGATGCTGCCTCAACCCAAGTGAAAGATTTGCATTTGGATTTGTCACACCTCATGAGGTTCACATGGCCTCACAGCTAAAGCCTGTCTAGGTCCCTCTGGATGGTATCCCATCCTTCTGGTGTTACAACCACAGCCCACAGTACACTTGACCTTGCTGTTGATGTCATTGATGAAGATATTAAAGAGTATCAGTCCCAGCACCAACTCCTCAGGGTCACCACTTGTCACCAATCTCCATCCAGACATGGAGACACTGATCAGCAATTTCTGAACTTGATCCTGCAGCCATTTCTTTATCCACTGAACAGTCCATCTATCAAATCCACATCCTGAAATATGAAGAGAAGGATATTCTGAAGTACTGTGTTAAAGGTCTTACTAAAGTTCGGATAGATGACATCAGTGGCTCTTCCTTTGCCCACTGATACAGTGACTCCATCATAAAAGGCCACTAGGTTGGTCAAGCATGATTTGCCCTTGGTGAAGTCAAGCTGGTTCTCCCATATCATCTCCCAGTCTTCCATGTGCCTTGGCATAGCTTCCAGGAGGATCTGTTCTGTAATCTTCCCCAGCACAGAGATGAGACTGACAGATCAGTAGTTCCTGGCATCATCCTTATTACCCTCCTTAAAAATGAATGTAACACTGCCTTTTTTCCAGTCACCAGGGACTTCACCTGTTTGCTAAAACTTCCCAAATATCATTGGGAGTTGCTTGGCAACTACATGAGCTAAGACCCTCAGGACACAGATTAATCTCATTGGGATCTATAGACTTGTGGATGCAAATATGCTATACTTCTGCCCTAAAACTCATCAGTTTTATCCTAAGTGAATGTTGATGTTTTTAAAAAAAAAATGTAAATTTGTGAGTTTGAGGGATCAGTCAGGAAGCAAAGGTGCTTTGTTATATTTTAAATTGAATATACGTTATTTCAATATGTTTACCAACAAATTGGATTTACAGAACTTGCATTTTTCCTATGAGAGAACAGAAATGTAGATTCAAAATATAACCATAATATAAAATGTGAAATATTGCCTATGTACAAAGAAATAGGTTTTTGACCTGTTGCTGACTTTTTTTTTCTTTTCTTTTTTTTTTTTTTTTTAAACATTTGCAAGCCTTACTTACTTTCAAGTGAAAACTAGCCCTTAGAAAAAAATTGACAGGGCTGATTACTACATGATAACCAAATTAAAAGCATTACAATTGACACAGAGAGTAACATACACACACATGCACATATATATATAAATCTACATTTTCACTTAATTTTAAATTCACAAACAAAGATCATTTCACATCTCCTATTTCCTTTGGTCTGTATATAAAATACATATGTTTGTGGGAGTGATCAATAACTATTGATAGGAAGGGTACACAATATTCAAAACTATAACAGTATAGAGCTCTATATTTCATACCTGAAAATTTGCATTACAACGTAGTAGCCTGTCGTGGGTTAGCCTAAAATCTACCTGCACCCATGACAGGGGGGCAATCGGCCCGCAGGCCGCTGGCCCAGAAGGAAAAGAAAAACAGGGAAAAAAGAAATAAATACAGTGGCAGCGATCTAAGGAGGCACACTTATTTACTAAATACTATATCGGAATACAGAATAACACAATATAATACAATATAATTGGAATTAAGGCTAACAAATCAAGTAAAATAAGAGAGAGTGAGTCCCGAAACCGAGAGGCCTACTGTAACTCTAGGCGAAACGGCTGGAACGCTCCCACACGGCTCTCCCCCTGGCTGGCAGGATCCAAGAGAGCGAGTCCAGCACCAAAGTGAGATTATATAGTCCTGGTCATATGACTGACCGTGGTGCTCCCTGGGACATGTAGTCTTCTTTCTGTGAGCAGCAGATTCGTCAAAATTATCTATGCTTAACATGATGTTATGATGTGGAATACTGATAGCAAAATTACAAAGTTGCAAAACCATGACATAGCCTCTCTCAGATATTTGTTTCATGCCATGAGCTGTAGCAATAGGTATATAATTACAAACGTATTTTAAGGTAGTAGAAAAGAATCACATTTTAGTAATGCTTTAAATACTGTCCACTCTTTACTAAACATTACATTTAGCCATCATGGGAACAGGATAGCAATGTCTTTCAAAGATAAATAATGGTACTATCATTCAATGCTATGTAAAATATTTTAAAGAATGGATATGAAATATAATTATTAGGCATCAGTATTTATGAGACAGACAAAGGTGAAAGCACTATTCTACAGCAAAGTCATTAGGTATTCAAGTCATGATTAACAGCAGTAAAATCAGATTTCAATTAATTTCAATTTAAATCAGATTTTAATTGTTTTAAAAACTCCTCTAAGCCTTATCTTTTTTATTTATTTATTTTAAGAAAGATGATGATAAGAAGCAAGATTTTTTGTGATTTGCCTTTCAGCCAAAAAGTGTCATTGAAAGTTCCCATACAATACTTCAAAAGGACTAAAGTAGAAAGCTTAATATGAACTCTGCTGAGTAATTTTGGATCTAATAACAATCCCATTATTGTTTAATTAGTAAAGATAATTAAACACGTTCTGTTCCACACACTAAATGCAGAAACTGCTTATTATTATTAATGGTTTAGCTACTCATCCTGATGAATTGTGTTAGAAACCACCTTGCCACAGATGCCAAATCTTAAGATGCATTCAACAGTGTTTCCAGGTGAAATTCAGGTATATATTTACAAAACTACACAATTATAATTTTAAACACCTTAATCTTTGATTTTGCATTGCCATGAGAGCACTTTCTAAAGTGTTCTCCATCCCTATGCCTCTTTGTGTTCCAGGTTGGAAATTCACAAAAAAAGGAGGACAGGAAGAATGAAACACAGAATGAAAGTTTCAGTCATTAAATTGTCATTTTCCATCTACACCACTGACTACAGCAATGTACGATGGTCATTTCCCTGAAAAGATGCAGGATCCACAGCTAGCACATCTGCTAACAGTGAATAAAGTAAACATGGAGAGGAAAATCCTAATTCTGTGTTGGAGTATTTATTCGTTGGTTAGAGATGGCTTCCACGGCAGGAAGGTGTCTATTCATTTCAAATATAATGAATAAATTTAATTATAAAAATACCTAAAAAAACAAAAACAAAAACAAAACAAAACAGCCAAACACTAACAACTAGAAACATGGGGAAGTTGAACAGCAAAGGTTAAGACAGTCACCACAAAATCAACTGACAGCTATTGGTAGATTATTTTCATGACATAACCAATAACTAACCCAACTTATCTCTTGACCTCAACCGTCCAGGAGAGAAAGAAATAGTTATGGGTGCCATGAGGTCTTCTCTCTATTTATTGCTGCATCACACTCCTTATATACCATTCTAATTCCCACGCAGATTCATACACCCGCTACGCAAGCCCAATGCATGCAAGAGGACCTATACACACACCTATCTAAACTCCCCACCCACTAACTCCCTAACCTACAGGCCGTAACTCAGCTATTCCAGAACACTATCTACTCGGAACTACTGTATGCACTCATTAATCCTTACATAGACAACTTAGTACCCCAACATTTAAGCTTCATATTTTGTATAAATAGACACTTACAGGGAGATTAGCTTGACTCCTTTAAATATTTCTGCTCTGTGGTGTAAGGTTTGACAAACAAAACAGCTGCCACTGGCTCCTACTTGTAAGTGCAATGTTTGCATTGAATTTCCTTTGCTGTAGGGACCACGACTGGATCTCAAAACAGAAACTACCATTAATGCTTCATTCCTTTATATTACCTCCACTTTTATGCACAACTTCTGCAAATGACCTTTTTTTTTTTTTTTTTAATGAAAAAAATTGATAGAAAGAAGTGAGCTGTCAGCAGTTTTTTTTTTCCAGATGCAGATCTATGTGTGTATCCACACATTTTCATTTGTTTATCTTCCAGTGTCTCTGAAAATAATAAAAAAAATTTTTTTTAAGTACTTGTAGCAATATTTAACCACTGAAGCCATTAATTACTTACACTACTGGCAAGCAGGTCTCATTCAAATGCTGAGATAATAATTCTGTAGATGCAAGCTGAATTAAGATGGAAAACAACCTAACTTATTCTTTCTGCTCAAGCTACCTACCTTCTTAATTTCTGACTGGGAAAATGAAACCATGTATTTTCTACCACTGTTTACCCTATTGAATACAGACTCTTAAAAACCATCTCTGATTCTCTGAAATAATATAATTTTATATTAAACCAGAGATGCTGTTTATTCCAAGAACAGTCTACTCAATAGCCTGAATGTTGCCATTTTTTACTGATAGTCATGAAACATGAGTTTAAATCTCATTACACAGGGAAAAATTTCAGTATCCCCTTTGCTCTGATCTCTTTCCCTCACCTCAGAAAAATTCCTCAGTAGCAATCTGCCATATAAAAGGTAGTCTTTCAGGTTAAATAGCATTTCGTAAAAAAGCAATAATTCAGATAACAAATTCCACAAAAATTTTATGGATGTGAACCTCCATGAGTTACGAACTGTGTATGACAGAAAATGAGATTTAAACTCATTCTTCAGAACCTTCTGAAGACCACTTGCACTATTTTACACTTAGATCCAGATTCAGCTTCATAACTTTCTGGTATGTACCAGTGTCCACGCTGGGAATGAAGTTAGTCAGTACTCCCGTTCCAATAAGCACAGAGAGCAATAAATTAATTTATGAGTGATCCCAACAGAACACACTGCTTCACTAACTACACAGGGAGCCTACCAAGCAAAGAAATTCCTATTTTATATGCTTCATTTAAGCTTGTAGAATTCACTGACTAGGGATTTAGGGTTGCACAATCTCTTTCCAACACCTAACTTCCACAAAAAGTGAGTCATATAACCTATGCTACAGCTCTAGATTTGATCACCAAATGTAGTGCTTGTCAGAACTAACAATTTTACTCCACTTTCCTGAGAGTGGGTACAGCCTGTTATCAGAAATACAGAAAGCAGGATGAATGAAGAATGCCTGTAAAAGCACAGAAAAAAATATTAACAACATAAAAATTCAACCAGCTCCACTAAGCATAGGAAAGCAAAGGCTGATGAGTGCTGACTAGCTAGTACAGAACAAGCTATTAATAAATTTCAAGTTTATATTCTAGGTGACCAGAGCACACCATTAAAAAGAATTGGCTAATAACAAATTTGCTATTTTGCCAAAGGAAGCTCTTCTAATTATGCATTAAACTTCAGCAAAATCACACACACACAAAACAAAACAACAAAACAAAACAAAAAAAAACACTTGGGGAGCAAATTTTTGAAAAAATAGGAGTTTGCAATGTAAGTAACTAGCAGATGCACTAAAATAAAGAATTACATAACTACCTTTGTAATAAAAGTTTGATATATGTGCTTTCATTTTGAACAGACATGTATCTTCCTGTTCTTACGGGTGTACAAATGTTCTTAAGTGAAAATTAAGGAATTATCGTTTGTTTCAATAACATCTCGTCACTCTCTCGCCTGATACATCTAAACTTTATACATACTGCAGTGGACATGAATCCTTTCTCTTGCTCAAATCTGCAGAGGAAAAAAAATCAGGAAGAAACAGAGAATTCTGGAAACAGACTGTATCATCGGTAACATAAATAGAAATTTTAGCCCATTTCCACTGAGAAATCACAGGGCAATATATTGAACAAAACCCCAAACAACCATTGATTAGCAAAGACAACAACTTCTGAGGTACTGAATACATAATGTGGTTTTATCCCACAATGTGGTCTAAAGAAGTGATGAGATTTAAGGAGTGTTATAGGGGTTCCAGGGTATGACAAATACATTCCAAAATCCATTCCCCTTTCTATTTACTTTTGCAGACATACTTACACCTAAACTAATTCAATGAACTCTTGTATTCCTTCTCTTTGCAAAAATCAACATAAATGAGCATATATGTACTCAGGCGACACAGTCTTGTCATTTGATAGTAAGTCTGAGCTTTTTTCAGTTCTTCCCAGAATAAAATCATAAAATGCAATAAACTAAATAACTCCTAGTTTAAGACTTGCAACTAATTGTAAAAATAGCAACACATGTTTTGAAAAGTTTTATAACATATACTATACAGAGAGTTGCTTATTTAAGAAAAAGCTTTCCTAAATTCAGCAATAAATATCATTCACATAGTTTTTAAATCTTGTACTGACTCCTGCATAGAGATAAATTTCATCTTTGTAGAAAACTTTTTTCCTGTTCTACTGAGTTTTCTTGTCTTTTGCTAGCACTCCAGCAAGTCTTTAGACAGCATTCCTGGAGTTCTAATAGTGCATTCAAAGACCTATCTCTAAAGGGAGGGAAGCCTAGAGAGAAAACACTGATCTACATCTACACTTTTCTAATGCATACATCACCATTCTATCTACATAATGTAGTATCTGTTCTCAACATGGTGCTGTATCACAAGTGGATGGTAGATTTCCCTAATGTTAGATTCCTACTGTTCTCATATCATTAATAGCTTCAGTGTAAAAAATAAAAATAAAAAAAGAAAAAGAAAGTATAATTCATATCTTTTGAATGTTATGGCAAACATTTCCTCTACTTCTCTAATTTCTATTTAAGTCATGAAGACTACAGTTGTTTTTTTATTATTATTTTTTTCCTGGGGATAAAGCATTCGAAGAAAAATTATTAGTATGAATAGAACCAAAGTAAGATAATCAAACATAACACTCTGCTCTAGTATTATATTCTTGCCAGGACTGTATCTACATTTCAAACTAAAGGTTCTGCTAGCAGCTGACCAGAAGGTTGGCACTACTGCCATCTCCTCGATATATCAACCTCTACAGTTCTGAACATAATGCTTTATCCCTTCTTATTATTCAAGTAGTACAAGTTAGATTCACTGGGATAAAACGATGTACAAATCTTTGTTTTCTATGCACCTATAACAGGAAGTCATGTGAGTCCTCCCCACAGTAGTTCTTCTCTTCCATACTCTGACCTCAAGAATCCTAAGTAAACATGGGAATTGCCAGAGGACAGATTTGCCTGTGGACAGCATTCACTCACTTTACTCAAAATAATACCAAACAAGAGCTAACTGGTTCTGCTGCACTTGCTGACTCTTCTCTAGCTCACAGACCACTTTCAATTTAATGATAGAACCAGGGTTTAACAATCAGCATGTTTCTGGTTATTCTCCATGGTATGCTTTCTAGAATGAAGAGTTTAGCAATACATACGATTCA
Organism: Excalfactoria chinensis; assembly: GCF_039878825.1. Classification (NCBI taxonomy): domain Eukaryota; kingdom Metazoa; phylum Chordata; class Aves; order Galliformes; family Phasianidae; genus Excalfactoria; species Excalfactoria chinensis. The sequence continues at coordinate 27,620,869 of NC_092828.1, read as the reverse complement.
CTACAAGTCTCCTGAAATCTAAGCAAAGAAAGGAAACCAAGTTCTTAAGTTGCAAAATTGCAGAAGAGTATGTTACCAGAAAATCAGATCTCCTTTGTTCAACAAAATCTCTAAGTTGCATGCAGGGAAATAGAACTTCTAATTTGCTGTCATTTAAAGCACATGGTAAAAATCAGGAGAATCTAAGTAGCAGAACAGCAAGTAGGTCCCACAGTGCTATGTAGAATAGAGGCACATTTTAAAAAAAGTCTAAGATTTAGGTATTTACTAATATTTGCTTAGCAAGTTAATATACCGTAATACTATTTTCTGCCACTTAACCCAACAAATAAATAATGTATTTAGTCGAAATTACTGAAACTTTCAAATATTTCATTTGATGTCTAATATAGTAGAGTGGTAATGCAAATTGAAGAAAAACTGATGTAAGAAGAAATCAATATTACCTTTAAACTTGACAGTAGATTTTTACTCTTAAATTTAATACTTTATAAACACTGACTAAATCTAAGAGTGATATTAACAAGTCATGTTTTCAAGCTAAATAAAATGAAGGCAGGAATAAGACAAAGCTCTTTGCATTCAGGACTTATCTGTAAGTATATGCAGTTAGCGTAGATAAGCAGTCTTCATTCATTATACATTTGTGTCATTTCTAAAAGGTCTGTCTCTGAAAGGCTATGCTTCCACAGTCATTCTTGACTGTGAATAAAAATATGCTTCAGTGTTTCTCCATATGACCTTGCCTGATGTGCAAACATAAGGCACAATTCAGCTGCTCACTTCTCAACTGTGAAAAGACTTTGTTGCTGTTGCTGCAGGGAAAAATAAATTAGTTGCAAATTATATGGCTGTTAGTATAACAGCCATAACCAACTGGTAGAAGACAATCCTTTGGGAAAAAGAAAAAGAAGTCCTTTGAGAGTTTTTCATATCGAATGAATACATGAAGGTCTACAAAGAACATTTCAGCAAAAGACTGAAGCGGAAGACACGAGGCTGACCTCTGTGTTATTATCAGCTCCTGGGGGCAGATAACTGAGGCAATAAGAGGATGCTTAGGCTAATGAAAAGTTTGTCACTCTTGATCTGTTCTTTAAGACTCCTCTATATCTGGCTTTCACAGATAAAATATCTTCTGTCAGACTCTGTATTTGCCATTCCACGACAGTGGGAAAGTCTCCCTCACTGAAAGCTTTTTACTTTAAGCCTCCTTGATTAATCTGGCCCTGTTTTTTTCTGAGCATGCACACAAACATGCTCAGACCACGCTCTCTTAGATATGCAATACCTCAATGACACTATCCCAGCAAGTAGTCACACAAGGTGAGACATGCTCTGATGCAAACTGTGCAAATTCAAGTAAATGAATAAAAGTCTCCACCACTACCTTGAGAAAAACAAAAACAAAACAAATAATAAAAAATAATAAAATAAAATAATAAAATAATAATAATTAAAAAAAACCACACACAGATACGATCCAATTATGTCCTGGCCTCCACTCACAACCTGCAAAAAAAATTCAACTCAGGAATGTGACACATTATTCCATTAAAATTCACGTTGTCCTGCAAATACGTATTTGAAAAATAAACATAATTAAATTCTTTATCACTTTCATATTTGCTAATGCATAGTCTGCAGCTATCCCTTTAATTTCTTATACCAAACCATCAGCTCCTGCCTCCTCCACCAGCACTCCCCACCTGCCTGCAGTCTCAAACATTGCGTATAGCCTCTTCCACTTAGGAAACATTTCAAGCAGGACATAAGCATATCTTTATCTTTGTCCTTCAAATACTCCTGTACTGGAATACTGTTTTGTCTGTGGAACCTACATAGTACTGAAAACAACAAAAAATCATCCTCCTAACAAGTACTGGCACCCTGGGGCCCACCTGACTGTATACCTAGTGAACCTCATTCTTTCACTCATACTAGAAGAGCAGCTTGTGCATAAGACGTGATCTGTGACTGGCAGATTCTTCCAAAAAGTCAAACAAGTTAACAAGAGAAGTTAGCACTGGTAAAATAAATAAAAGGAAAACAAACAAACAAAAAGGAGTTAAAGCAAACTCTGCTCAGCAAAGATAAAGTACTGCAAAAGCTGCAAAGACCATTTAAGAAGGACTGTGAGAAATTCCCTGTGAGCTTCAGGTCCCCTCCTTCTGCTAATGACAGAGCTGTACTTGCAGGAACCCTTAATATCTTTTCCCAAAGGCAAGAAGTCTGAGCAACGTACCCAAGACTTATCTTCCTATCTGACCATAACGAGATGTATCTTCTAGAAAGTTGGTCTGAATGCAACAATAAAGTCTTAAAGTACCTGAATCCACCCCATATATTTCTGAATCAAGAAACCAGGGGATGGAAATAACCTAAACCCAGTTTTTCCCTCCTGCTTCTTTACAGTTTGAAGTTGCTTTCTCCTGAAATAAGGTATTTGTCATGGCATAAGGAAAAAAAGCCTGCAAAAAGCATTCAGCCCAAATGTTAACTGCCAACTCCTCAATCAGAGAAACACGTGTACACACTGGAATAAATTCTGCTACAGTTAAAATTTGAGGAAAACCTTCAGGCACAGCACACAGGCTTGAGGAAATATCCTGGTTCCACTGCAATGAGCCCTGATGCCCTCCCTGCCTTGGAGGCAGAGTTTGCCCTTTGATTGGAAATAGATGGTCTGGAAGTAACTTCAGAACAACACAATTGATCACACTAGCACCCAGAACTAGATATCACGCACCCAAAATCTTCACAAACTGCTCAGAGCAGTAAAATATTTAAGCTCCTGGTGGTAAAATCTAGAAGAATGTAATATTCCAACAGCGAATATTTAATATAAATGCCCAAGAGTTAATGTTTCCAAGGTGTTCATATAAAACTCCCTCTTAGAGTCCTGTTTGGTGTTCCCCTTTACACTTTATTTACCAGTCTCAAAGATATCTTATAAAAGTAAACAGCTCAGGAATAAAAACTGCTTACTCCCCCAACAAATACTGACTCTTGAACTTCAACCTGGGACACCTCCTGAGCTTAGGGACCTAACAATCAGGCCATTGATCATTCTTATAAATGAAAAACTTAGAGATGTCTTGCAGTTCACAAATACCTGAATATTCACTGGACTAGAAAAGAAAGGTGACGGACTGCCACAGAATTAGGGTGCTCTTGTGAGAAAGTCCAGTTTGAATCTCTTCTCCCTGAATACTGAGTAACACAATTGGAACCTACTGGAATCTATGGGCATTTTTGAAACAGTACTCTGTTAGGTCATTCCTCCTAGCCTTGCCTTTGACAGGGAGCCAGGGTAAACTTTAATTCTTGCTGCATTAGTGCATGATGGCATGAAGAAATGATTGAAGGACAGCACTAGGAGAGATCAGGCTTCACAGCTCAGTTTCTCTTATGCAATTCAGTACCTATCTTTGAGTAAATGGCCATAGGCCCTATTACTCTGTTCAGTGTTTATTCTTGATGAGTTTATGTCATTCAGCTTGCTAATTTCTGTATTTTCTTGCAACTTATTTTTTTCCACAATAGGTCATGAGAAAATCTCATTGCAAATAATGTTGCTCAAGTACAGACATTAATTTCTCCAACACTACAATGCCTACATCCTTTTCTGAACTTAACCATATTTTTTTATTAGAATGGATATTTTTAATCAGAGATTTTGCTTCATATTTCAAAAATATAAGAACACAAAAATAGGATTAGGCTGGATTTTCAGTCTGATTGTGATGTGCTATCTGCAGTCCTGCACCATTCCTAGCAGAATTACATCACCTTAGGAATTATTCAACTAGAAAAGAAGCAGAATCACTTTTTGACTCCAAGTAAATCAAGCATGCATAAGGTAATGGTCAGGAATTTCAGTTCCTGTTTACTTCAAGTTCTAATGCTCTTGCTAAAAGAAAACTGAAAGAAAAACATACCAAGACATACAGAGTAACATTACGTAGTGACACTCTATAGGTTAAATTAAAGACAGGAAAAAGCTCCCTTCATTCTCACAGTGTTGTGAGCTCTGTAGGCTCACACATGCTTCGTGTAACGATCCGATTCACAAACATACATTTTATTTTAGTTGTAAAAATGTGTTACTGATTTCCTTGCCACTGTTACAGTGAAGGATCAGTGCCACCTACAGACAGGGATTAGAGCAGAGCACAGCTCAGTATGAAGGAAAGTAAGGAAGCACATCAAATTTTAAGCCTCAAACCTTCATGTTAGAACAATCTCTCTGTAATGAAAAATAGGTGGCAAGAGTAAAAAAAACAAACAAACAAACAAACAACAAAAAAAAACATTCAAACTTCTTTATCTGCTTATACTTACTATCACAAGCACAAGTCACTAAAAAGATGAGTTCTGAATTCTGCATTTGGCTGTACCAGTTTTCTAAATGCAAATCTCACGCACAGCTGAGTAAGAGAGACTACACTGCTGCCTGCTACCTTACTGTGCATCTACTTAATGTTGGTTGGCTGTTATCTGAGTCAGTTCAAAGGGGAGAAAGCCTTCCCCCTTAGTTATAAATGCCAATTAGATTCTGGTTTAATGATCCAGATAAAATTAAAACCAGCCCTACTTCTCACCCCAAACTAAACTGCATTAAACCAAAACTAAAACTTCAGAAGAGATTACAGGAAGGCTGGCAGAGCAGAACTCATTAATCAAGCTAGTTTAAGTGTTGGCAGCAGCTTGGTTCCTCTTCCCTCTGAAGAAAGAAAAGGAGCAGAGGGGAACAGGTTATCTTCTAGTCTAATCTCATTAAGCCAAACCAGTTTTATGCCTTTCCTGTCTCCACAAATGTACAAATGTATCAATAAATATATGAGTAACTGTGATGGAATAGGATTCAAAAGCTATATCTAAATAATAAATTTTAATCGAGATTAATCTCATTCCTTCATAATAGCACAGATTTTCTCCAGCTCACCAAAAGACCTACGGTCAAGGCGCTGCAAATGCTTTAGTTCAGAGAGGCTTTGCTGCAGTATGTATGCAGAAACAAATGATGACTGCAGCCTCCAAAAGACAGCACATGAAAAACTGGTGGTGCTGGCTGCAAGAAACATACAGTAACTAAGGCTCATGAGAATAAAGAAATCAAGCTTTTTATTTCTTCTTCCGCTGTACACTTCCTGCCTAACCCTAATGCTAGTCTCTTGGAGACTAAGTTTTGCTATATGTTAAAGAGGGTTACCAGTGCTTACTTACCTGACAGGTACAAGATTAGGTTAAACTAGCTAAAGCCCTGAGACTCTCAAAGAAAGAGTTCATTTGGAGATCTAGTTATTAACTGTTATTGCTGTAGTAGTGCAGTGCAGGCAAACTCTGAGGCTTTGGGGATTTTAACAAAGAAGAGTGGGGAAGTCATTGTTGACCTCCCCTTTTAAATCTTACTTCAAACTTTGACCTTCTGTTTCACATAATAGGACAAATATTGTTTTATGAGTTGCCAGGAATTTCCCTCAAATTATTTATTGCCAGCGTTCATTCTACCTGGAAACAATCTAAGCACAAAAGAATGAAGAAAAACAGGCCCAAGGATCTCTAAGTGCAGCACAGCCGTCAGTTAAAGAAGCAAAAAGATTCTGCTGGAGGAAATGTGCTTTATGCATTTCCATCTTTACTTTGAATCTTCTCTTTGAACAGAAATGGATGAAAAGGAAAAAATAAATGAAGTAACAGAAAATAATTTCTAGATAGTACTCCATTTTGAGATAGTAATCTAATTTTAAGAGGGTAGGATTTAAGAAATTATACACTCTTAGCAGGCTCCATTTTTTGACCAAAAACTCTGCAGGTCTCCTAATTCTTTGCATTTTTAGACAGATACTCAGTTTACAATAGCTCTCAATGGTTTCATTGCTAAAGTGACCTTTCACGTTCTGTTGATTCCTGTCAGATACCGTTGCAAAGTCTGTAAAACATACTTTGGAAATCTAAACTCTCACAATTTAGTAAATTTACAATCCAAAGATTTTTGAATATCTTCACATCCATCTTAACAAAGCAAAGATAAAATAAGCTAAACTGCCTTGTACTTTATAACTGAATTAAATTGATTTGAAATAGCAATTTCCTAAAGCTCTAAAGAACCAATGTAAATCAATTATTACAGATGAATGAAACTCACAAACTGTCATCTATCTTGCAGCATACAAATGTTCTTCATTTGTTATTATCAGGATTTGATTTTGAATTATACCCTTCAATTTGTTTGAATGACTCATTATCAGAAAAGAAGTAAAAACTAAAATCCACGTCCTTAAACAATGTTTCGTGAAGACATCAGTAATATTAGAAAAACTGGGAATATTAGAAGAAATTAGTTACATCTAAGTCATAAAGTCATAAATATCTACCTTTCCTGACAGCATACCACAAGCTTTTTCTTCCACCTGCCCAATTATTTCTTCTTTGCAGTAGAAAAAACAGTATTTAAATCAGAGAGATGATAGTACTTAAATCTAAGAGAGGTGATTATTTGGTTATCTTGACCAAGCGTACTTAAAAGGGCGAAGTTCAGTATTCAAGCCAAACATTACTACAGAGCTACACATATAATATTCATTCATCCTGAGCACATTTGCATTTTCTGTACAAAGTTTGCTATGGGAATTTTGTAGCAGAGGGAGAACAGCATACTTCGAAAGTGAGTGAAGTTTAAACTAAATGATAAGCTTTAGTTATATGTTAAAAACGCTACTAACACCATGAACTTACTTGGCAGTTAGAGTTAAATAAAAGTATCACTGACCGAGGCTTATTTTACCTGTTATAAGGTAGCTGGCCATTTTATTTTTCCTTTCCTATGTTACATTTGCTCTTAGTCTGATGTCCTCACTTAGAATGATACATGCAGTTAGAAATTCTTTTGATGAAAGTTCTAATTATGTTAAGGTTTGGAAGCAGGAGTGTTAGTCAAGCTTTTTACTTTTTAATGAACACGTTCATTATTTATAGATATTTCTACACCTCCCACCAGAGTAGCTTCTACATGCCAGAATTCAATCTGCAGCATAATCCCTTTCCTGCATGCCCTCCCAGATTCTACAAACAAGTTTTCTTTGGATTTTAATTCTTTCATTAAGTTTGGTTCATTTTGTTCTGAAAATTGAGTTAGACAAAAAATCCTATTTTGTTTTCTGTTATTATAAAGGGGAAAATGGAAAAGTTTCAACCTTGAAACAAAACTTCTCCAGTAAGCACAGCAATTCCATCTTTGAACATGACAAGGTTTGTAGAAGTTACTGCTTTGAACCAGCTTCAGTAGGGGAGTTGGACTAGATGATCCCCAGAGGTCCCTTCCAACCCCTACAGTTCTTTGATTCTGTGTAATTCCATTACAGTCAGATGTAGGCTACAGCTCTTCCTCCAAAACCCCCACAAGGTACCCAGGAGCTCTTGGCCATGGCCAGTGGCAAGCCAGGGCCACTTATATCTGTGCCAGCATGGAGCCAGCACCAAACCCCACAGCCAAACATCACACCATCTGTAAAATAAGATGCTGATAACACTCTCTAATTGAACAGATACACAAACTCTTTAAAACGCTGCAGATCTCTAACAATCATCAAAGGTAATCACTTTTCCCATTGTGGAATGAGAAACAGTAGCAATTACAAGTTTTTCCCTGGTGCTGAAAAGCAAATGAGTACAAGAATGGGATTTCATGAATGTTAAGTTAAATCTCCACAGGCATTTGACAAGAATGACATAGGCATAGAAGATTTTGCCCTAGGACAAGGGTAATAATAATTGAGATGAATTCTAACCCTCAAGTACTATGATAGCTTTCAGAGTTGATCTGCAATGTTTTTATGTATTTTTAGATGAAAAACAGGCAGTGCTCCAACCACTTGATATTATCTGCATCCATAAGTAAATGCAAGCACAAAACATTATGCAAAAAGGCTAACAATAAAGCAGTTATTGGCACTTTGAAAATATGTCAGATTTATTCTTATTTCTTTATGAAATAAAAAGCTCTTTCTCCCATTAAACAATTCTGTGAAGATCTTATGGTGCCAAGCTAAATTTCAGGAGATCATAAGAGCACTAAAAACCACATAAATGTTTGGTAATGTGATTGGCACTTCTTCTAGATATGTGGCATCTGTGCCTGAGGCACTGAAAATTTCTTTCAAAATTCACTCATTTGATTATAAAGTATTTCTTCTTGCTGAATTGTGTAAAACTGTGCTTTCAGGATTGAATAGTGTAAGCCTGGAAAATGGCTTGTGTCCCTGGACTGATACATAATAGATCTTGATTCTTCACAAAACAGACAATAAGCACTCTGTAGCACAGTGTTATATATAAAAGGAGGCTTCTTTTTTTAATATACGTCAGACATATCTATTTTCTTTATCAGATAGGAATATAATGAAAAATCCTATACAGCCTGTTCAGAGGAAGACCAAATGACCTTATTTGTTTTTCCATAGAAATAACAGGCTGTTTTTGATGTCAGTATGTTATACCTCTGCTAATGAGTCAAATATTTTTTCCAGAGTGGAAAATAATTTTCTGTTTTTCCTGTTTGAATCAGAACTATTGCACCTGCCATAGTTGCAAAAATGTTGTCTCATCATCTATTTTAAATACAAGAGAAAAAACACCTGTGCTTGTCATTAAGTCTCCAGCTGCACTTTCTAAATGATACAAGGACCTCAGGTCTCCTTTGCCCTCATACATCTTAGTCATTCTGCCTCTGATTGAGGGTTTTCAATACATATTAGAAAAATATATTAATATGGAATTTGTTAAATTGTACAGTATACAATTAGAAAGAGAAAAGGAGCACTCATAGAGCAGTTTGGGCTGGAACAGACCTTTAAGATCATATAGCTTCAATCCCCCCTGTTATAGGCAGGGACACCTCCCATTAGACCAGGTTGCTCAAAGCCCCATCCAGCCTGGCCCTGAATACTTCCACGGAGGGGGCATCAAAAACCTCTCTGGGTCTCACCGGTCTCACAGTAAAGAATTTCTAATATCTAGTGTAAATCTCTCCTCTTCCAGTTTAATGCCATTTCTTCTCCTCCTGTCATTACATGCCCTTTTAAAAAACCCCTTCCCAGGTTTTCTGGAGGAACCCTTCAGGTACCGGAAGCCCATTCCAAGGTACCCCCAGAGTCTTCTCCAGGCTGAACAGCCCTAACTCTCTCAGCCTGTCCTTGTAAAGGAGGTGCTCCAGCACTCTGATCCTCTTTGTGGTCCTCCTCTGAATGCACTCCAACAACCCTTCTTGTGCTGGGGGACCAAAAACTTGACACAGTGCTTCAGGCGGGGTCTCATGAGAATAGAGGGGCAGAATCATCTCCCTTGACCTGCAGGTCACACTTCTCTTGATGCAATCCAGGACACAGTTGGACATCTGGGCTGCAAGCACACATTGCCAGTTCATGTTGAGTCTCCCATCAACTGACACCCTCAAATCCTTCTTCTCAAGACTGCTCTCAAGCCATTCTCTACACAGCCTGTAATTGCACTTGGGACTGCCCCAACCTGGGTGCAGGACCTTGTACTTGGCCTTGTTGAACTTCGCAAGGATGGCACAGGCCAACCTCTCAAACCTGTCCAGGTCCTTCTAGATGGCATCACCTCCCTCTAGTGTTTCATCTGCATCACTCAGTTTGGTTTTACCTGCAACCTTGCTGAGGGTGCACTCAACCTCTCTGTCCATGTCACCTACAAAGATGTAAAACAGAACCAGTCCCAACACTGATCCCTGAGGAATGCCACTCATCACCTGTCTCCATTTGGACACTGAGCCATTGACCATAATTCTGAGCGTTACCATCTAGACAACTCCTCATCCAGCAATTGGCCCACTCATCAAATCTATTTTTCTCCAATTTGGCAACCAGAATTTCATGCAGGACATTGTCAAACATTTTGCACAAGTCCAGGTAGATGACATCAGTTGCTCTTCCTTTATCCACTAACACTGCAATTCTATCTTAAAAGGACACCAAGTTTGTCAGGCACAATTTGCCCTCAGTGAAGCCATGCTGGTTACCATTAATCACCTCATGTTTGTTTTCCAGGTGCCTTAGTAAAGCCTTCTGGAGAATCTGTTCCATGATCTAGCCAGGCTCAGAGGTGAGACCCTCTGGCCTATAGTTCCCCAGATCCTTTTTTCCCCTTCTTGAAAGTGGGGTTATGTATCCCCTCTTCCAGTCAGTGGGAACTTCAGCATGCTGCCATGATCTTTCAAGTATGACGCATAGTGGCTTAGCTTCTTCACCAGTGAACTTCATTCACCAGTTCCCTCAGAGCCCATAGATGGATCTCATTGGATCCCATGGTATTGTTTACCTCCTGGTTCTTTAGATGGTCTCAAACCTTCACTTGCAGCAAGTAGACTGAGCTTCTCACAGTTTTTACCTTCACTCTACTGCAACTTGGGCAGGAAGAGAAGAGCGCTCACAGGTGACAATCAAGGCAAATAAGTCAGTGAGCACCTCAGCTTTCTCTGTAACTCTTGTGACTAGGTCTCCAGATTCCTCCCAGATAGGGCCCATGTCTTCCCTCACCCTACTTTTATCACTGATGCACCTGTAGAATTCCTTCTTGTTCCCCTTTTTGTCCCTGGCTAGATTTAATTCTAGATGGGTTTTAGGAAACTTATCCTGGCTGCTTGAACAACTTATCTATAGTCCTCCCAGGTAACCAGTCACAGAAGTCATATTCCTTTATCTTGCAAGAGGCATTTCCACCTCTAGAAGGCAATGGTTACTTCATCATTCTAAGATTCATGGGCTATAGAGGAGCATTTGGAAACAAATCAGCATAACACTGTGCTCTGAAGAGCTGTTTAAAAGCTGCTCAAATGACAAATATCCTTCACTTAGTATTTGCAGCAATAAGACTTTGCAAACAAGTACAGAGGGAAAGAGGCTTTAAATAGAGCTTACTTTACTTACTAACCCTCAGCAACTCAAGAAGGTGTTAATAGACTTTTTTTTTTTTTTAAATAAGTGAATTATAAAGCTTAGAAAGTTTTGCTGCTGGGATCCCAGAACCTTTCAGGACAGCAGATGACAGTTGGATGCACTTACTGTTATTCCTATTTGGGGGTCACCTAATGTCTACCATGACACAGTCTACCTTGTTTTTAATGGCTTGATATTAGAGAGAAGAAAATAGACTGCATGGATTCTAGGGAACACCAGGCAAATAAAACTACAGAGTGTTAAAAAAAAAAAAAATCCACTGAGAGGAGAGATTTTGAAGGTAGAGACTTTTTAGGAAGAATATTGAGGCAGACAGAGGAAAGTACAAATGCTTATCTTTTTATGATGACTTCCAGATGCATAACAAGGTGCTAGAAAGATATTTCCAGAAAACAGAAGCACTTTTCTTCTTAAACACATTAAAAGTGCCAGAAATCCTACTCTAGCTACTACTGAGTAATTACAATATCTCAAAGAATTATCATTTGGGGAAACCTGTGTTAGAAGTAAGCAGAGCATGAAAAGAAAAAGAAGCTTCAAACATAACATTCAATGACAAATTTTATTTATTTTTTAAAACTTCTTTGGAAATAGTGACCTAAGGAAGCTTTATCTAACTAGAAAATTCAAAAAGTTGGGTCATAGCAGTGAAATTACGGCAATTTGCTTTAAGGATAGACTAGGGGAAGGGAATATATCTTAGGATGATGTTCCAAAAAGAACCTTTAATGTATGAGATGTTTGCAGATATAAATCATGGGGAACATAATAGATTAGTACTCTGCTTCTCAACAGAAGTATTATATTTCAAAAAGATTAATACACTCACTTCTCACAATGACAAGGGAAAATGTTCGTTCTGATATTCATGCCTACCGTTCCCATTGAAGAAAACTGATGTTTCTTGCAATCTCTGCACAGAAAAACTGCAAAGGCTAAAATAAGCGCTTCAAATATTTCCAGGTAAGATTTTTAAATATAGTCAAGGCTTTGTATTTGTAATACACCATTTTTTATTTTTTTATTTTTAAATCAGATTTTCTTTTGTCTGGGTGTGTCTTCGACTGTCCCTCATCATATAATGTTTATTTTATATATTTAATTTCCCTATAATTTGGGGGATTTAACTATTGCCATAAAGAAATGTCTTCTTCTATAAGACATATTTTATTCTTAATAAATTAGCCCTAGAAGCCTGCCAGGTAGCCTAGTAATGACTAGATTCACAGTTCTGAAAGGTAAGAATTCAAGAAAGAAAGTAAAAGAAAGGCATAGTAAAAGTTTAATTAATGACTTAAGTGTGAAAGTTTTAGTCAAGACTTCTTAGTTGCACTTAGTTGATAAATACCATCTTTCCAGAGAAACCTGGAAATTATCACAAGACCTGATATTCTATTTTATAAAGCATTTATATTTCATGATTCAGAAAGAAAACAACTGGAATATTTAAACTCTTCTTCTCATTAAAGTTTGATTTAAAACTGTGGCATTAACTGAAAAAAATCCAGTATTTTTATTAACAGATTTCAAGAACTGTGGAGTAACTTTCCATGAGAATCGTGGAAAAAAGATGACATGAAAATAGAACTGAGCTCATTGTTTTCTATATACAGGATGTGTGTAGAAGTGATTGTGAATTATCTCCAGGCAGAAGGGACTAGACACTTTAAAAACAATCAATTTTGAAATAGAAGTGACATTAGATAAGAATCAATTGGGACAACATTACAATAATTGGAACACAAATCAATACTGTTGAAATGCATTGTCTCTCTCTTAAACATCAGAATATTCCCTAATGCTTTTAATATGCCCTGAAATTATTTGTTTTGCTTCTAGTCTCTGCTTTAATATTGGATAATACAGAAGCACTACTAAAAAAGAGCAGCTCATGGATTCATTGCTCTGGTAGAATTAGCTTCTTATTGCTTTCCTTTTTCCTGAACTCTATTTGTACAGTTTTATTCTTTTATTCCAATTTTAAAGTTTCCCTCTGGCAGTCTGATGCAAATTTTAGAGTATGTTTAATTCAGACTAATTTCAGATAATTGAAAATCTCTTCATCGTGCTGATATGGCTAATCATCAGAGATACTACTCCGTTAGTCACATAATATGGAAATGTGAATATTTGTGACATAAAGTGCTGGCAGGTTATATCAGCACAGTGAGAGAAAGTTGTTCAGATTTTTATTGGTGTTTTGTTTTAAAGATCTGTGTTAAGAAAAGTTCAAGGCATATTATTATTGCTTGTTTTATAGATCTATAACTAGTTCATTAAACATAAATTGGTAAATGCTCTGTTGGTCCAAGAGGATTCTTACAGTTTATTTTAATCCACAGAACAAACATTCAATCACCATATGAAAACCTAATTGTCCAGTGCCAAATATGATATAGAAAAACAATTAAATTGCAATTGGACAATCTGACATTACTTTGTGAAGTGCTAGAAAGTTTATGCTTCCATTCATTTCAGTTGTAATTTGAGGGAGCAGGGTTTCAGCAAGGTATATTTTCCTCAAACAATTTTCACTCAGTAGGAAAATTCCTTTTAGTCGGTGTAACAGAATTAAGTTTATCAACAAAAGATACAAAGCACATACCATTAAGTTTGTGATATCTTCTATCTGTTCCTCTAAAATTAGGCTCATTTTAACCACAACGGTTTAAAGGGTGGAAGGTAAAGAATGAACAAAGAGATCATATGCTGTGCATTTTATGAGAAAAATAGAATGCCTTGGTCTGGAAGAGGCGTTAAAGATCTTCAAGTTCCAACCTCCCTACCATGGGCAGGCTTAACACCCAGTAGATCAAGCTGCTCAGGATGCTATGCAGCTTGAACTTGAATGTTGACAGGGACTGAGATTCCACAACTTTTTTGGGCAATCTGTCCCAATTCCTCACCACACTCTTTGTGATTTTTTTTCTCCTAATCTAGATCTCCTTTCTTTTAAAAGACACTCCTCATGGTCCTACCACTATTTAGGCATGTAAAAAGTGAATCTCCCTCCTGTTAAGAAACTCCCTCTACTGGAGGGCCATAAAGAAGTCTCCCTGGAGTCTTCTCTTCTCCAGGCAGAGAGACCAATAACCTCAACCTTTCCTCATAGGAGAGGTATTCAAGACCTCTGATTATATTTATGGCTTCTTTCTGGAGCTGCTCAACACAGGATACATGAAAACAATGTGGTCCTGTATTACTTGAATTTAGGGTTCAGTATTCATAGCTATTGATGGCTTTCTAACTATTCCTAGATAAAACGCCTTATACATCATAAAGTGTTCTTGGTGTTAGATTTGCCACCAACACCACAGTTGAGTTAAATCAACCGGTTCATTTCCTTGGTATCAACACTGTACAGATACAAAATCCAGAGCATGTTTAAGTCCAGAAGTTGGAACTCATGAGAAATGGAGAGCTATTAAATTCTCACTCAATTCATGTTTTTCCTGACAAGAAAATAATCCAGTCTGACAATTTGAATCTTCCCTAAGTGCTCAGGGATACTTAGAACACTAAGGCAGTTTGTCCATTGCCTGTTCCCACCTCCCTAGATCCTGTGCATTTTAAATGTGAATAGTTCTGTCAGATGTGCAGTTTTCTTCAGGTTTCCTGGCTACCTCCCATCTGTTCCTAGACTTATCAGCCTTATGCTTTTCTCTAATTTACTTGTCACTTATTCCAGGGAATCATTATGTTCTACAGAATTACTTACTCTTCACATGAGGTTATAGGCAGCATTGGCAATTTCCCTAGAATTATAACTTTTAGTTATATGTCCCTCTGGTGTTAATAAATTTTTCTTTTCAGAAGTTCTATTTTATACTTCAGCGACTTCTTGTATCTGATTCAGAAGGCTATATCTTTTTAATACCTTTTACAATTTCTTTTTTTTCCCCATCTCTAACCTTTAGTTTTCTCATCAATTTAGCAAGATGGCCTAATAGGTTCTGTGCCTCCTTCCAAGAAAACAAATGATTGTAGTATAGATTTTAGGATTGCTATCTATGTTGAACTTCTTCCTGCTGTCCTGCAATCTTTACAGTGGAGGATAATATCAAGACAATAAGCCCAGTTTCTTATCATGTTATAGAAATGGTTAGAGTCAGTTTAGGTGAAGAAAAAAATACTGATAATAAAAAGAGGTACTGTGAACAAGAAAGGAAAAGTTTAATATCAATTTCAAAAAAAAAAAAAAGTCAGAGATTACTATGAATCAATAATTGCCTGATTAACCAGCCAAAATATGTTGCCACAACAGACATTTCAGTCCAGATACATCAAGAAACTGCCCACCACTTCTTAATGCATGCTTATCCCATGCAGAAGACCACAATAAGATCTATACTATTTCAGAATTCCGGCTTGGAAATGGCATACCTCTCACCCTGAAAACCTTCTTGATTGTAGAAATATAAAGGAGCATTGGCAGTAATGAAATACAGTTGTAAGTTTCTAAACTGTATTCCATTCCAATTGAAAAGATAGACAACAATCTATTCCAAACAAATAGGCTGTGACTTGAAAAGCTTCTATTTGAAGACATCCCCTTGTTATACACAAAATTCATGCAGTATATCAACAAGAAGTATTAAACCAGAAGACCCTCTATGAGAAAACTGTACTAAGACATGTTACTTCTGACACAGAAAGTTGGCCTCTCAGCTGTAGATAGACCACACCAGTCAGAAAAATCTTAAACATTCAGAAGAGCAATCAAAGAATAGAAACAAAATCTAAACAGTTGTAATTCCATGGCTCAAATTTTTTCCCCTGCTCATTGCAAGCAGCTCAAAACTGTATAATAACTATTTAGGGACCAAGTGATTTTTTTCTTTTTTCCTCCTCAGCCAACCCTTCCACCTCCATATTCTTCAGCTGGAGAGCAAAAGTTTTAGATATCCTCACATTTCTCCATGCATTTATATTGAATTAGATTAGTTGACAAGAGTCTCTTTTTCTCCCAGGAAACTGTCTAGCAGACAAGGAAATAAATGGCTGAAAGTGCAAACAAATTACAGTTCCTTAATCTCTGGAAGTAATACACTTCCAGGAAAAGACATCAATATAATTTGCACCCCCATCTCACCTGCCACTCCTGCAATGAAAAAGACTGTAAATGAAAAGTTCCAAGCCAAATCATTTAAAATCCAGGCACAGGTATGGGGATAGAGACAGAAATTGTTCAGAAACTGAAAAGTTCAAATTGCAAAGTAAGTCATTAATATACATAGATTTCTTGTTTAATATATGATTTTGAGACATGAATTTAACTTGGGCAGAGGTAAATTTAAATTAAATCCTGAAAATACATAGAGGGACAAAACAGGAATTCATTAGAAATAAAATGTAGAGTTGGAGGGGAAAAAAAAAAAAAAAAGAGGCAGGAAAAAAAAGTAGGCAGAATTAAAACTTCTCTTTTAATTGCTTTTCTAACTGAATTTTAATTAACATTTAAATAAACCACTTTTTAGGAGTGGGTAGGGATAAATCTATAAAGAGAAAGTAGTAATACCATGTTCAATTTTTAAATACCTAGGAAATTTGGTAACCATTAGCAATATTTAAAGCATTCAGCAAACTGAGTTGCAAACCACCTTGGGAAGAAGTGATTCCGAAGTGACTCAGTCATCCAGACATAACAAAGTAATTAAATCTGTTCATTGTATTAAGCTTGAGCTCTCTCCTAGGATTAGCTTCTTAGACCTTAACATCCTCTTCTTCAAACCAAAAAATAAAAATAGAGTTAGAAACATCTTATTTGTAAGATTCTAGTTAGCAAGGCACTTACACATAAGTAGGAGACCCTTTAAGACCTACTCAACTTGATTTGTAATTAGACCCAAGCCCCTAGGTAGATGTTCTGACACAAGTTACACAGCTAATCTTTGTACTCCCCCTTCTGTTTATCCATTGAGGAGTCTGTTACTAATCCAAAATAAAACTGAACACATTGTTCATAGTACAGACAAATACTCAGACTGTTATAACCTATTTCTTCTTCAACTCAACATCACATTACACATCTGAATAGCTAACCTGAAGATGTCCTTAGCGCGAACATATGGAACCTGAAGAAAAGTACAGCGTGGATCCTTTACAACAAGTTCATAGCTCCTTAAAAATAATCAAATGCTCAAAAACAATTTTTAGAATTTTGACAGCTTTGTAGAATAAAAATTGCAAGACAGGATAACAGCGTTTAGAGTAAAAATGTGTATTAGTATGGTATTTTTTCAGTGGAAGTAAAGCAAGCTGTTTCTATTGCACATCCAAACCAGGTCTAAAATAAACTCAGCACAATTTTGAAAACTAATTGTTGATTGAATAATAAAACATTCCTCTTTTTTCCCCTCCAGAATTAAATAAAAAAGCACATTCAATGCTACATTTAATATAGTCTCACCAAAAAAAAAAAAAAAAAAAAAAAATCCCTCTCTGAGTATTTCACATTCAGAAATGGATAGAAGCATATCATGAGGTTATCCAAGGACTGGATGCTGGTACATTTTAAAATACAGTTAATTCAAACCTTAGTTCAGATGTATGGAATATTCATTATACAAATCTACAGATATTCTTGGTATTTTTTCCATACATAGATTAATGTATGCACACATTTATTCAATCATACACATGCAGACCTCCACTGAAAAAAAAAAATTCCAAAGCCTTATCATTTACATAACTTTTTACAGAGTTCTTTAGAGTACCTTACTTGGGCTATTGGGCTAGAATAATACAATCAAATGGTGTTGCTTTCAAAATATTTCCTGAATTTAATGAATAATTATTTAATAGAATTAAAGTAGTCGTCCACTAATGTTTCACTCAAAAACCACAAACATCTTTCAAAACACTTTCATATTTTCAACAAAAAAGGAATGTAAGTTGGCTTAACACCTCAAGTTGTAGTAATATACATTGTCAATCATCGTAGAAATATGATTATTCATATTTATAGATTCTCTGCCTTTTCAGCTTCAGTAAAATGTTTTCAATATTCATAATATAGAGTGCCAGCAAGCCAATTTTTTGAAACATCATGTAGTCCACTAAGACTGATTTTTTGCATTAAAGATATGATAATCGTTCAGTTCACACAGAAAGAATGGGCTTCAGACACAAGTCTGGATGGTATCTTTGACTAATGCTTTCTGCTACTGAGTAAAGTGTCACTATAATTCATTAATGGGACCAAGGAAACAGCTTAATGACAGTTCAAGGGCTGTCCATATCAGTTATGATTTTACAGAAACTGGTACATGTCCCAGAAAATGAATTGTGTTTGGATTGTGTAGTCTTTGAATGTCAATATGTAGTTAGGAAGCCATTCTCTTCCTTGTTTGCATTTCAATTCAAAAGGCTTGAAGGGTTTTTCCAAGCATGAATTAGCATGTGTTAGAAATTAAAAGGGCAACTGTTCCCCTTGGAGAGATTCTTGAGTTTCACCAAATCACTGTTGCTT
The DNA here is from genome assembly GCF_039878825.1 of Excalfactoria chinensis. Classification (NCBI taxonomy): domain Eukaryota; kingdom Metazoa; phylum Chordata; class Aves; order Galliformes; family Phasianidae; genus Excalfactoria; species Excalfactoria chinensis. Next base: position 27,602,419 of record NC_092828.1, on the reverse strand, counting down.
CAGTGATAGTGTGAAAAGAACACCACGCTTCTGATTTAGGAGTCTTATGAGTTTTACAGACCAAAGCCCAACTAAAAGCCTCCTCATATCATTTCCTAGGAAATGCTTGGACAGCTTTGGTTCTGGCAGCACTCTGATAAGTATCATTACCATAACAGTACCAATTATCAGTAGGATAAATTGTCTGACCAGTGAAATTATCAGGAAGGCAAACCTTAATTACAAAAATAAAATGCACAGAACTTATATTTGTTACTAGTTACTGCAAAACAGTTCCTTCAGAAAAGGGTGACAAATGGTTTGTACTACATACCATACAGCTTGAAAACTCAATGTTTTTTTTTCAAATCTGAAAAAAAGCTCAATGAAAAAGTAAATTCCATATTGCAAAGTCAAAAAGTATTCTATCAAATACAAATACCATTTTTAGTAATGTCATTACATTCTTTTCTATGTGTATCTAAACAAATTATTTTTAACTCCTACCTTTAGTACTTATTAAATTTTGCTGTGCACTGTCATCCTCTCATCAGACAGTGTTTCATGAATTTTCACCATCTTGGTTTCTACAGAGTATGATTTTCATTTGAACCAGACACATACACATAGTTCACATACACACTGTTCCCTGCAACCTACATTCAAAGGCATGAAACTCATAATGCAATATTTGAGGAAGATCAAGGATATACAAACAAACTACTTCTCAATAAATGCTCTGATTAAAATACATTAGTTTTTTTGCCTTGTAAACAATGTCCTTCTTTAGCTCTCTAAGTCCTTCTGTTTTGGTATATATAATGAAAAGTTGACACCAAAATTTGTGAGAAACAGGATAAATTGAAAGTTATCCTGAATCAGAGCCCTCAGATAAGAGTTCATGAAAACCAGAATAATCATCCAAAAGTTACAGTAAAGTACCTGCAGTTTAAAGCACCTCTTGGAAAAAAGAGGTGCACTTTCTCACTCAAACCTTGTAAATATGGAAACCTAACACAGATTAGTACAGCTGTAAAGACGTTAATTACCAACAGTGGCCAGCTAATTCAGAAGACTTTTGGAAGATGTGTACCTACTTAGTAAGAATCGCTATTGCATCCATAAAAGGATTAACTTACATGCTATTTTCAGAGAAACAAGCATTGGACACAATTTCAGAAGAATTCTGAGATTCCCATACCTGTTTCAATTACATCCATTGCAGTACTATAGGAGTCCCACAAAAAGTGAGATGTTGTAGGACTGTAGAAATAGTTGTTCCTGAACTAGAATAAATTATTCACTCAGCTGTGAATCTTCACCCCAAGATAACTACCTGTCTCATTAAAAAAAAACACCACCACAAACACATGGCTTGAACTAATCTCTTAGTAGTGTCATCTAACTAGCACATAGTTTCTTCATCATTGTTCTCCCTGAGGCTTTTCTACCTCCTGAAAGAGACTAAATAGTGAGTCAGTCAGGTAGTGAGAAAAAGACTGCTAATGTGGGTGGGGAAACTGGCAGGTTCTTTTTCCTGCAGTAAAGATCTCCATATCTGAAAGTCAAGCATGCATTTCTTACACAGTAGCAGTACACTTTCTAGCCCTACTTTCTATAAGCTTGATGACTGTAGTGGATAATATAGAAAGGACTTTTCTACAGAGCTCCCTGTGTTTCCACTTAAAAATCTAAAACTCAACACACTTCAGTATGCCTTCCAATTCTTTCTTACCTTTCTGCTCCTAATTTCCCCATTTTGTTTTTATAATGTTTATAAGATCTTCTCTAACACAATCCCAGATAGGATTTTCAGTGCAAAGGTTCAGCTACCCTCTTACTTTGCTGTAGTCATTGTAATCAAATAAGTCTCTATCCTGCACAGCAGTGGTAGACAAAGTCAGAATCTTCGGACTGGGAATAACTGGGGTAACTCAGCAAATTGTTTTTAGGGGTATTTTGTGGTTATTTGGGTTTTGTGTGCATGTGTGTTTGCTTTGTTTTTCAAGGAGAGGGAGTTTACAGCAAAGAAACTGTTTGTTGTTAGAGAATATATGTGAGTTTTCTTTCTTACTGTATTAAATGGAAAGGGCATTTACCCTGAAAGAATTTAATTTTATTATAGATTGGATGAACTTGTTTTAAAATCCACATCACCCAAGAAACATATAACCATGGGCCCAAGATAAAATTATTTGAACTGTATCTAAATGAATAACAGATTAGAAAGAGGCTGTTTCTATCAGCAGCATTCTGATAGTTCACAAAATCATTTATTCAGTACAGTCCAAATACAAGAGAATAGAATTGTAGGAGTAGAATTGAATCCCTTGGCATCCAGAAGTGTCGGAAGCCTCTTTGGAAGACAGACGAAGCCACAGAATTTGTAAACAGTCTGTTTGTAAATGGGCAGGTTTTGTTTTAATAACAAATAATAACAAAAACTGAACCACTGGCAGTAATACTTCCTGAAGGACAATAACAATTACAGCCCACTGTCCTCTGGTAGGGATTAGCTTCACAGCTTTGAGGAACTTCTGAGATAATTGAGTAATGTGTCTCCAAGGATCAAAGCTAGCTATGTTACCAGGATGTGAGTTAGCATTAGAAACACTGGGAAATAATAAATGCAAGTAAGCCAATTGTATCAGCACACATTCAGTAAAAGTTTGCAGAGCATGACTCTTTCCCAAGCTAAGCAACAGGACTTTTAGCTAAGTAGACACTAAAAAACACATTGAACAATATTATTTCTACAGTATCTTTTCCCTTTTACTACATTAACAACTGTTTGCCTGACTGAAGTATTTATCAGCCTGTAAACTGCAATTTGGTGTATTAGGCAATATTAAATATCTTGTCAAGTTCAGCAGTTTATTAAAACCTGTGCTGTTTGTCTAAGTCAGTTTCAGTCACTAACCACAGCTCAGCTAAAAGAAAATTCTTCCTTCAGAATCACATGGAGAATTATTACTGTAAGATTCTGCAGTTTCTGAGCAAAATCGCTTTAACTCTCTAGAGAATTCTAGAAAACATGGCATCAGTGTCCAAAGGCTTCACAGGTATACAAAAATAAAATAGCTGCTAGCTTGAAGTATTCTGTAAAGATACAAGAGGACACTTTACATTCCTAGTACTCAGCTCAAAACATCTTTAGCATAAAAATGCATAGCATTTGTTCATAAATGTCATTTGAGGCATTTTCTTATTTCACAGAAAAGCTTATTCTCTGTATTTATTCCATTTTCTCAGATTACAGAATGTTGTTCCTAAGATTCAGTGCCTTTTCACCATAAGCGAATTCACTATGGTGGCAAACCATCCTGCATGATTAGTATGGTTTGCCTATAATCATTCTGCAACATCACTGTTGAAGAAGTTTTAAGCAAACACACGTACTACAGCTGGCACAGGAGGGAAAAATACAACTAAGATTTCAGACCAGGTAACTGCAGTATAAAATGCATGGTGTTTTTTCCAAATCTGGATGTTCAGCTGACATGTACTGGCCTAACTTAACTGGTGCTCTGAAACTTGTTAATTTATATATCAATGTAGGCTCTACTGTCACCACAGGGTATTCTCAATTCTTCTTACATCAAACTACTACAAAAGTCACAAATTTTGTGATTATTTAAAGTAAGAGAAGGCATTAGTATTACTGTTCATCTACAGTCATCAAGCAAGATGTAATGTGAGAAATCTTGTCTTCAATTTTTCATTGTTGAATGACTTCAGTCTAGGAACGTTTCAGACTAATAGTCATTGTTAGTGACTTGAGCAACATTAAAAAAAAAGAACATCACCTATTCACCAGGTGTGAACAGATCTGATAATCTCAACACTGCCATGACAATACTGAGAACTGATATCTTATCTGGCCTAGTGTGCCGCAGCAAGAGCAGCTAATGAAACATAATACATTACAATAATTGCAATTATGATGTTTTAAGTTGTGGAGTAACATTTATTCTGAAATTAAGGAAACATTTTTCTTAACATATATTTCCTTTTAAGAAAAATAAAACAGAGCTGATGTCTAATTTGCACCATATTTTCTCATATCTGAGAAAACAGGTATACATACATCAGAATTAGTACACATTCCCTCAATAGCCCAGGTATCACTGGCACATTCAGTTGCCAACTAAAAGATATGCAGAATTATAACTAGTATATATGTCATTGAAAAAACAATGCATAGAAGTCCTTGCATATACGTTAAAAACAATTCCCACTTTTTATCAAAAGAAACAACACTGTACTCTAATTTTCAACATCCACATGTGTTTTGGCTTCAGTTTGAGTTAGAGTATGTGAGGTCACATTTGACTTTTAGCATACATCTGAGTTCACATAATCTTGCTCTGAAGTAGCAAGTGCACTATGAAAGCCTCATTGAAGATGGTAAGTTGTTATCATTACTACCAATACACACTGTATTGCTGCTGCATTTTGAGACTGCTGTAAAAGATCTATTTGTTTTTCAGAACACAAATGCCTGTAGTTCATAGGATTGCCTTTCCTGTAAGCTCACTATGGCATCTTTGCTTTAAGCAGCATCTTGCACTGTTTTCTTGAGTCTATTTTTGAGCAATACTTTGTTAATTTTTTTGTAATATCAGTGCATTCATATATTTTTATATATTTATGTATTGACAATGGACCAAAAAAAATGCATATTTCACCTTGCCACCTAGTATTGTGCTCAGAAATATTTCAAACCTCTTTAAACTACTTGCATATTCATGAACTTCATATTCATTGTGAATTCAAATGCATTGTTTGTGATCAGTAACAAGTGAAAACTTAAGCCTTCAAAAATACACTACACTGAAATACTTTTTTGTTGTTGTTGTTTTGTTTTGTTTTAAACCACCAGCAAAGAATTAATAGTGGTACATAGCTAAGATTTAAGAGAGCAAATCATGGAAGGAAATAATAGGGCTTACTCCACTACAAGTCATACCCACGCTCACAGAAACTGGAGTCAGCAGGAAAGGACCATTTTAGAATAATTTAGGCACACTTGCAGTACAGTTAAACAATTGTATAGTTGATAGGTAAACAGAGGTTAAACAGATGTTTTGTATGAATGATTACCATGATAGAAAGATAATCTATGATAAATGAAAAATGCTCACCATTGTTGGAGGTTCACAGCAAATGTCACAACAGAGCAATCTCCAGAGAAAGAGATTCAGTTAAAGTGATGGTCAGCCCTTAAATGAGATCTGGGAGAGGTGGAGCAAAGCTTCACCCCTTCTGGTAACACAGATGAATTACCTTCACCTGTGTTCCTGCAGCTGACTCATTGCTTGCCTCAGGTGGTCAATCAGAGGTTCAGGCTGTGATCAGCAGTTTCCTATATACTTGCTTTTTGGTTTGGATCAGTAATTTTGAAGCAATTCTCCTAATGATCTCCAATTTTCCATATTTGTGGCATCAAAAAATCCTCTCAGACTGGATTCCTACACAATGAAGCTAAACCAGAAGAGACCAAGGAAAGTGCCTGAAGGACTGCAGCTGCTGAGGGCACACAGTCCAAGCTTCCAGACAAAAACTAGTTAAGAGTTCAGTTCTTTCTCTGACCTAAGAGGATAACCTCTTACCTTTATCAGATTCTTTTTTAACAAGGTATAAAAGCCTTTGCTAATATCTCAAACAGAGAAAACAATTTAGAAGTTCAAATAAAGTGCAAAACACTACAGTCTGACTTGTATCTGTCACTCACTCAGTTTTAGTATCAGAAACCTGTCATACAATCTGGGGATAGTTTCTGAAGTCTCTAAAAAGCTGATAACCATTTCTGCAGACATCTTAAGATTTCACAACAAGAACTGCTGTCTGTCAGCGGGAGACACTCTTCCATTCCTGGCCTCTTCTGTGCTTTGAACATTAAACCAAAAATCAAGAGGAAGGAGAGACCAGTATAAAAAACTACCCTAGCATTCACACAGTTCCAGACCATTCCGGATGAGCCATTATAAGCAAAGCAAACTATTTTTGAGCTTAGTTATAGAAACTGACCTCCAAAATGTAGTTTCAGTCTCTGTTAAAATGAACTGAGGAGTAAGCTGGTGGCTACTCCAGCATAGGTAAACAGGCCCAGCCTGAACGTGGGAGATATCTTGCACTGAACTTATTAATCTAGCAAGTTAATGCACCTTATAATGTGACATAAAGCTGCTGTACCTTGGCAAAGAACTTGGCTGGCTAATATTAAGCTTGCAGAATAAATGAGAAAAACAACATTACAATTCAACCTACATCCTCACCCCTATACTTATTAGTGTTCAAATTAACTTCTTTACTTCACTGTGAAAAATCAAGTTTGTAAATCTCTATTTTGATAGCATCTAACTTTCAATTCTATTATTCCTACCATAACAATCAAGGGCATTGTTGAAGTGTCAAATGTTTTCCTGACTCAGATTAGCAGCAAGAAAACCTGAGGATAATTGATAAAGTCAGTACTGATTGGAAACTGCCAATCAGAGACAACAGCTAGAGTTTCTGGAGGAAAACACAGTTCTCTCCTGATACTTTCACGATGCTAGAGAATTTAGGATCACTTTTCATTAGCTGAACTTGAGGGTGTAATATGAGCTTTTGGAAGACCAATCCTTATTAGACTGGATTCTACAAAGAGCTGTTTTGCATCACTGAATCTCCATTAAAGGTCAACTGACAACTCTGAAGTGTTGGTGAAAGAGAAATCATTAAAAGTAATGTTATTGATCAGTGTGTAATTGTCCCATTAAAATTCATGAAGTTACCAATGATAGTTCTTCTCCAATAAAAATAATTTACTAGGTGAATATGCATTTGATGTCATGTCATACTTCAGGGAATTTTACAAGCATTTTCTTGTTTATTTTTAGTGGAAGTTAACATTGATCAAGTCACCACACAAGCATAATACTTCTGATCATCCAGTATTTCCACCATTTAACATAATTTACAAATAATCTGTAAAAAGAAAATCGGAAATTTTCATTTTAATACTTGGTTTAGGAGTTTATTTTTCCTATCACCCAGAGACAAATCAAGATCTGTCACCTTCTGACACACTGTGGCCATCATCATTAGAATTTACTTTCCCAGACCTTCCAGTCCACAAGTGGACTGCAGTTTCATCAATTATCAGATCTCTCATCTTTCTCTCTTTTTTAAGTAAACATCCAGGTAAGGCCATTGAATCTTTCTTTCTGTCCCTCTCATTTCTTGAGAAAAATTTTACCTTGTCCTGCTCAGAGGGACAAAACACGATAAAATTCTCCAAAAAGCTTAGCAGTTAAAGATCTCCTTAAACATGTAGCTGGGAAATGTCATGTTTTGTTGGTCCAGTAGTGCGTACTGAGGACCTGACAGTACCATAACATACAAGCAGTATCACATGTTCCATCCAACTCTGATCTCAAGCAATTTTTCTTTTAATCGTTGGTTTGGTTTGCTTTTTAAATACAACACTTTTCCTGAAAAGATTCTTAAGGAACTTCTAAATGGGGGAGAGGGTGGGGTAACAATATCAATTTTATTCAGTTCATCAATACAGTTACCATGCTTTTGATGAAGAATAGTTAGAACTAAGTCCATCGTTATCCAGACCTTATCCAAGTATCAGTAATCAGAAATATCTGATCAGCTTCGTTTTCTTCCTAGGCCTGTTACCACTTGCTGGGTGCACACCAGTATCAGCAATGACTTTTAGTACGTGAGCCAGTATGATTTTGAAGGATATTAGTGTGCTATCTGAATCTCATGTCTACTTTTTTTCCTCATTACTTGAAATCTAGTAAGTACATTGTGCAGCATTTTAGTCAATCTGCTCATTTGTTACTCAACTGATGAAAGGTCTGCCGTGTGGAGCAGAGGATTTCCAATGAAGGCAGCTGTTATTAACAAGAATGATGCCCCTTCCAACTCATACACATTTCAAATATCAGTGTTAAGGGAACAAAAAAAAAAGCTTTAACTCCCTTTTTACACAGTAAGCAATGCCTTGTGGAAGAAGAGGAAAGACAGCTCTGGACATTTGTATCAAATAAAATTCTGCCACTCTTGACACAAACAGAAATTTATGGGTAAATACATGTGGGGGGTTTTGAGGGTCCACATCTATTTCTTTCACCTGATAGGTGAAATTTGGTATCATACAGTCATGGAAGCCACAACATGGAATACAGCTCACTCACTCTTATGGAGGCTAAAAGAGAATGAAGATTTTATATTACAGAAATTTGCTGCCTTTTATAACCAGGTACAATTTGCAGCTAACATTGGGTATCCTGTTAAAAGGACAGAAATACAGAAATAGTAAAAAAAAAAAAATGTGGCTTCCAAAAAATAGCTTTCAATGTGTTTGTTCTATTTTCAGAATCATTGCATCCTTGCACTTTAAGAAATAAAAACATTCTTTCTTCTGTTCTCCCAATTAAATGAGTTAACAAGTATTTCAAATCCAGACAAACAACTAATGAAAATACTATTAGAATACAGTGTAACAAGCTTTGTGTTCCATGAATAGTTTCTATATCAATATTCATTGACTCCCAAATTGCAAATTCAAGTTGATTCCCACAGCCAGCCTAAAACATACAAGCAGCATCAATCAGTCAAGCTTTACTGCATCTGCTTTTCTTGTGGCAGAATTATATATCTGATTAAAATATGCAATACGAATACACAGTGGAAGTATACAGCACAAATACAAACTAAAATAGCTAGTAAAATACAGCTATTGATACACTGATTTATAGTATAAGGTAGTGTGAACATAGCAAGTACTCTAAAACAATACTGCTGAGAATATTCCAGCGTGATATTGCTATACTCTCAATTGTCCTGTCTCATATTGTTACCTCTCAGGAATTCATGCCTGCTTAACTTTTCAGGTTCTCCTTCTTAATAGTGCTAATGCCAAAAAGGAGGGTTTTTTGCCTCTCAGCACATAACCACCTGAAATGTGTATTTCCAGGATATCTATTCTAATACCAGAACTGGTTTAAATTCTCTTCTCCTGTAGAAAATAAAATGCTTTTATTTTCATTCCTCTGCTATTACTAGATGCTTCTTTTAACTGTAAGCCTCAGCTTTTATGTCACAGATGAATGATAACAAAGACTAGAGGGCAGAAGAGGAGGATCTTTCTTTTTTCATTAAGCATCCATGATACACAATTTTTTTATTTTACTTCAGTTTCTGTCTTTGATACTCCAACCTTAGAAGCTGAAGTACATCCTGTCCCTACTTTCTTTTCTTTGAATATGAATAGCAGTTATGATCGTCAAGCTTTCTTGTGCAGAGTATCCAAAAATTCCTGTGCCCTGTTCTTCTTGCATTGCTACAGGCATTGGTAGCAGAAGTTAGCAAGAACACTCCTATTCAGATTTTCCCTCAACTCATTCAGGTTATACTACCTAACAAAGGAAGGTAAGACCAGAACATTCTAATCATCAAATCTAAATGTTAAGCATGGAAGATTTAATCTGTAGCTACAGATTCCATTTTCTCATAAAGTGTTAACAGCTCAACAAGACTCCTCTGCTAAGCTAAGCCTGGGTGAGCCTTCCCAAAATAAACACAGCTTAGTTTAGCCCCAGTACACACTGGTCTAAGCCATTTATGCAAACAAAGCATTCCAGTTCTCACACATACTTTTCCACACGGCTTCTCTAGTGCTACTGATACATTACAAGAGCTCCAAATCCACCCATTTGTAACTGCCAGGATGACCTTCATTTTGCTTAAAATTAAAGCAAATGTCACAGTTAAACTGCCTATCCCTGCATCAAATCACACTTCCCTGAGATGACCCACATTGCACTTTGCTGCCTTTTAAAGCTGTGTTACTCCTGCCTTTCCCATCTGGGTGTGTAAGTGCACAGATACACTGCTGAGATTTGTGCATTTTCTTTCCTCTGCTATAGCAATTGCATTGCTAGTTGTTCCACCATTTGATCCATACAGCAGTTCCTAGTGATGTCAGTAAACTGCTGATATTGGATCAGCCGCTATGTACTATAAGCAATCTCAACAGGAAAGTGTGTCATCAGACAGTATTTCTTGTTAAATCCTTTGACTGCCAGAAACTAGAAAAATCACAATGTAGCTGAAATAATGAACAGCCTGGTGTATGCATTGCCTATGAGATGTAATCAAGCATTGATTTTCTCTGTTCTAGCAAACTTAAAAAGCATTTTCATGATACTACTCATCCTTTTCATCATTTTCTTCTCTTTCTTCCAGTAACTGAAAGAAAAATAGAAACCAGAGTTTAAAATAAGATGGAAACACCCTCAAGTTTTCCCACTGGATTTTACATCAAAACATCCCAAGAGCACAGGGTATAAACTGAAGCCACTATAATCAGCTTTGTCAACTTGGAGTATTTGGGACAAATAACCCATTTTGCACACTAAGGAAATTAGATTAATGCTTGAATTAGAAGTCAAACCATCAAACCCAACTGTGGGGCTTATCCTTTTAACTTGTACTGCTTCTTTTTTTTCCAGGGCCACTTGAGTATTTATTCAGGTGCAGCCAGCCACACACACCTGCTGCCTGCCCTTCACCCAGACAAGCCAATTCAGGCTCTGCAGCTCCACCGATGTATGCTTGAGCTGCTTCATTCCACCTCCTCATAGCACCACAGACACACACTCAGTGTCGGCCAAGACAACTAGATCCAAGTTATTCATGTCTGAGTCAGATTTGAACAGTCTACATCTTACTGTATAGACATGTTCTGCTGTTGAAGTAATTTCTTTTTCCAAAGACAACACTGGAAAAAGCATGTAAGCAGCAGTTTTAAAAGTAAATAGCCTTAAACTAGTACTGTTAGAAGTTACCAGCCATAGTTGCTTGCTTAAGAGGCTATATGTTCTACAGGATGACTTTGAAATAGGCTGAGATTGCAGCTGTAGAAGATGAGAAATTGGAATTCAGGTGACAGAGTGAGTTCTTGGCTGCTACACAGATATTTCAACTAACTTGGGGAAATAACTTAGTAATTCAAGCTGAGATTCATCTGCCCTGTTAAGCATATAAGTCCATGCTGATATCTAAGTGTCATTTGCCTCTTTTCTCCTTCCCCACATACTCAAACATTCCTGTCAATCATTTGACATTTGTATTACACTGACATCTATGTTTAGATGCCAAAAGCTTCTTACATTTCTCAGGTGTCCCTTCACACATGCTCAGCACACAGCTTCTGTCAACTTTGACATCTCAGATTTGCATCTAAAGCCTCTCGTGATGTTTCACTTACTTACAAGACATTACATTTCTCTGTTGTAGCCTATGAATTCCATACCAGAATTGTAATTACTCCATTTTAGCAGATTAGATCTGACATTCCTGAAGCAGAAAGAGGCTTGAACTCCAGATGAAAGCACTGATTCCTTAAGGGCCTGTGTTGGCTTGCAGATTAGTAAACAGTGAAAGACGTGACATAACAAGTGCAGGATATTTTCCAAAAGAGATTAGCATGGAGTGGCTGTTAGGGGCACACTGTTAGAGGATGCACCTGTTAAGGATGATCAGCCGTAACTGCACGTGAAACATTAGGCTACACCTGATAGGCAGACTGTGGATAGTTTGAGTAGTTAGGACACAGTAGGGATTTCTAAGCTCCACGAGGGCAGAAATAAAAGAGGGACTATAACAATACTGTGGATTTATAGAATCATAGAATCATAGAATCACCAAGGTTGGAAAAGACCTAAAAGACCATCCAGTCCAACTGTTCACCTATTACCAATAGCTCCCACCAAACCATGTCCCTCAACACAACATCCAATCGTTCCTTGAACACCCCCAGGGTCGTGACGCCACCACCTCCCTAGCAGTCCATTCCAGTGCCTGACCACCCTCTCTGAGAAGTAATATTTCCTAATGTCCAGCCTGAATCTTCCCTGCCACAGCTTGAAACCATTGCCTATAGTCTCTACCCACAGGAGTAGTAAGAGACAGGTCTATGAGGCAAGCCAGTACACTATTGACATATGCCATCTAACAAGCCATGGGAAGCAATGTGAAAGTAAGTCTAGTTGATACTTCACATTAAAATCTACCAACTCCAGCTTGCTTATCTTCACAAACACTAGGACGTTTTTTTTCTGTGATATATTCCTTGCTAAGTACATTGGCTCCATATGCCTCGAGTTATGGTGAAAATCCTCTAGGTATTCTCTTGGCCTCCATCCAGGCTCAGCCTACAAATCAGTCTGGACTATACAGATGATATCTGGCCTTTCTTCCTCACCAATCACAGAATCACAGAATGTCAGAGTTTGAAAGGGACCTCAGAGGACCATCTAGTCCAATCTCCCTCCTGGAGAGGGAGCACCTAGATTAGGTCACACAGGAATGCATCCAGGCATGGTTTTGAAGGTCTCCAGAGAAGGAGACCTCACAGCCTCTCTGGAAAGTCTGTTCCAGTGTTCTGTTACCCTCACTGTGCAAAAGTTTTTTTCTCATATTTATGTGGAACTTCCCTCTGTTCCAGCTTGCCCCCACTGCCCCTTGTTCTGTCATTGGATATCACTGAGAAGAGCCTGGCTCCATCCACCTTACTCTTACCCTTTACATATCTACAAACATTAATGAGGCCCCTTAGTCTCCTCTAAAGAGACACAGCTCTCTCAGCATATTCTCGTAAGGGAGATGATCCTTCTCATTATATGGCTACTCCATTCTTCTCATAAAAGACGAGATGAACACAAATCTAGTAAGAAAGACATACCAAGAGCATCCAGTTGGGCTGGTACTTGCAGTACTTGATTACTTGCACAAGTAACACAGCTGGATATCCACTACTGTATTTCCTCCAGTCTTCTCTCCTGATGCATCCCTTATCTGATGTCTCTGAGCCAGTTTCCAGTGGTCCTGAACATCATCTTGAATCTAGACCGTGGCATTGATCAGCTGCAGATTGCAAGAGCAGGAAAATGTGACAGGAGTGAAAAGCATGGGAAGGTTTAGTTATGTCACTAGCATATAAGCACTGTTTTGTATTTGACTTTGGACGTATTTTCCATTCAAACATTTTCCTAGTGGTGTGGACGTTTCTGATTCTCACCATTGGCCATCAGAGGGGGTAGAATTTACTACCAAGACTGATTACAGATATCTGGTCTACACATTTCCTGCTCTGTCAGTTCTGAAATAACAAAGAATAGTCAAGGAAGAAGTTTCCTAGGCTGCACAGTTACTGTGTCATGTTTGGAATGAATGGCCAAATCCACATTGCGATGTTCAGTGGGTCAGGAAACAATGTCCCACTGCTGGAAGTCCCTGTTCTTTTATTTCTGCAGTCATCACTGGGCCCTTCAATATTTCTTCAGAAATGGGGGTGATGGGGCAATGCTGTGGTCTTTTTGCAAAAGAGAGTTTTGACAGCTATGATGAAGGAGTGCATCTATATGCAGAAATGGGAAAAAGGTGAGGGAAGGGTGATGATTTGTAGATGTTCTGTGAATACCCTGCAGGCAGAACGATGCCTAAATGACAGATCAACATAAAAGGATTGATAGATTTCCACAACAGTTGGGCTCTTTTTCTACATTGTGTTGAATTTTTTCCACTGTAAAATTAGGACAATATTTTCCTCTTTTCACCTCTTCTTGTGTGCTCTTTATAACCAGAACTGACCTTTTTCTTGCTTACCCCTTCCCAACATTTCCATAGCAACACAAAACTCTTGTGAGTGCCCGTAACTATTTCTAGAAAGGCCTGAAAAGGACATAGGGAAGAAAACTGGTATTTCTGTGAAAACATTAATATTTAGATTTATATTTTATAGGTGTATGCATATGGATATGATATTTTTTAATTCCTATTTCCAGGACTGAATTTCTTCAAATTTTAAAGCATGGTTCAAACAATCACCCTCTAAAATTAGCTTGGCTTAAAAACCAAAGCCAACAGAACTGTTCCCTTACCCTAAAGATCAGGTTGGTCCTCTTCAGTGTCTCAGTCCTTCATTCTCCCTTCTCAGCCAGCTGACCGAGTGATTTCAAGATTACTTAATGTTTTCCCATGTAGGTATGTTAAACAGTTCAGAAACTAGTAACAGGCATAGTGCATTTTCCACAGGCAACACTAGAAAGCAGAGGCAGTGGTACTGAAATCAGCAAAGCTCAGTTGGTGCTGTGCAAATGTTAAAAACCTGAATCAGGCCAAGCATTCAGGGAACTCTGTCTATGCTGTTCCCTAATTACAGTGATGAGTGATAAACACTTTGGTTTGAAACCACAAATTTATTGATAAGTAGGACAGCAATCACCAGCTTGAATCTCAATGCCATTTTTTAAATCAGAATTATAGAAAATGATCTCTTATTCAATGCCCCATTCCCATACTTGCTCCCCCAGTTAGTAAATGGTAAAAACTGTAGGTGATGTTTTGTGCTGCAAAATTTCAATGATAAAATAATGTTGAATTAAATGTGTGATTATTACACATGGATCACAACATAACATAGATCTTAATATTCCATGTGCTGTCAGAATATATATTTGTGATCTTCCAATTTCTTCATAAGGCCCATTGCTTATAGTAGCACATCAGGAAGATGAGACTAGTAAAGAAATACATTTTGATAAATATACCTCAGACATCCATACAAAATATAGCAATGTAAAAGTTTGCCTGCATGCATAACTGAGTATTCCTGACACCTAATAATGAAATCAGAGCTTTTTTATTATTATTATTTTAATTATCTTTTTCATTTTATGTCAGCTCAAACACCAACTTTTATTATGTGAAACTTGAGAACAAAGTTCTGGAGCTGATAAATAAAGGTGGATTTTCCTGTCCCAGAAAGACTACCTAATGAAGCAAAGCCTGAATAGATCTGATGAACCTTAATTTGCTAGGTTGAGTCCTACGAGCATACACAATGAATTCATTGCATGATATATAAATGCAGCCCAAAAAAATGTTTTTTAAAAGTTGACAGACACTAGAGGGATTGATATCTGCTAAAAGTGAAAGCTTAAAATTGTGATGTGAGGTCACTGCCAAGTTTCTTCTGCGGTGCAATTAAGTGACAAAGGGATTTAGAGTTTGCCTGTATGTTGAAAACCAGGTTCATGTCTAGATTTAGATTTTATTTGAATTGAACGCTTTCTTTTCTTTTCCTGCCTTTAAGTTTTGGATCCTCCAGCAACAGACACTGAAAATTAG
The DNA here is from genome assembly GCF_039878825.1 of Excalfactoria chinensis. NCBI lineage: Eukaryota > Metazoa > Chordata > Aves > Galliformes > Phasianidae > Excalfactoria > Excalfactoria chinensis. The sequence goes on along the minus strand of NC_092828.1, from coordinate 27,587,242 downwards.
TTACGGAATTGAGGTATTTTCTTGTGAATTTCACAAGTTTCTGGAATTGTCCTTGTTATCTTCATCAAATTCTACTTGGATTTTTCCTATTTTTCAGTTTCAGTTTTCCCTATCCAATGTTTTTAGTAAGAGTCCTTTAGTTCCCTTCAGACAGCTGCAAGGTTTATTAGCTACTGGTTATATTTCTTGTACATACAATTCTTCCTTTTCCTACAGTCTCATCTTTCAATTTTTTAATTTTCCTTCATAATTCTTTCTGTAAAATTTAAGTCATGTGCTAGTTAAACTTTTTTTCCCACTGCTTTCTACTTTCTAAACTGGCATGCATTTTTTTCCCCTTATGTTAGCCAACCCTGAGCTCTGCGTATCATAGAATCATTGAATCATAGAATTACTCAGGTTGGAAAAGACCTCAAAGATCAGCAAGTCCAACCTCAGCCTATCCATAGTACCCTAACTCTAACAACCCTCTGCTAAATCATATCTCTGATCTTTCCAGGGCTGTTTACTGTACCTATGCTAACTAGTCTAAGCTGACTTAGCTATTTCTCTACAGCATTGTATACACATGTACTATCTGTCTTTAATCTATTTAGCTTGATTTCAACGACAGTGCAATGGCTCCAACAGCAGATGAGTGGCCATACACCTAGAGTTGTCGGAAGGTCCCTAAAAAGCCCATATTTTCCTCATGAGCTGGCTATATTATTTCGAATACAGTCCACAAGTTAGATAAACTACAGACATATTCTTGAATGCAGTACATCTAAAGTTTTCATTCTGAACATGCAGCAGCTCTTACCATGTTTGCCTTTTTTCTGTGGCCTATTTTGCCTCATGTCTCAATATCAAAGTGTGGGATCAAAAAAAGTACCCAGAATGAAGCATTTTCCCACGAGGCTTTTAGCATAGGTGAGAGGATTTTTATTGGCAAGTACCTGGGTACCTTACAGTCTCTAGTCCCCCTATTTTTATTTCTTCCCACTGTATACAGTAATTATAGAGCTATTTATTATTAAAAGATTTAACATGTTTTTAACAAATTGACCAGACAGACTGTACAACCAAAAGCTCATCAGTCCAGTGAGCTTTAAATCTCCATAAAGCTTTTCAAGAAAATATGGGGTGTTATAATCAGGCTACTGAGTAACAGCTGTGAAATTGCTATCTGAAGAAAATGGCAAAACTCTCATTAACTCCAGTACAGCCCAAATTTCACCTAAAGAAAACTGAGGCCATTCTAGGGAAAGTCTGACTTCTCATATGATGAAGGTAAAAGTAAACAAAAGGCCTTTAGGGAAGATTAGAACCCAGTAAGTTGAAAATTCAGCACCTGCTCCCCTCAAATGCAAAATACTAAGCATAAATGTGCCTACTTACAGAAATGTCCCCGAAGCAGATGCCAACTGTTTTGTTATGATAAGAGTAACTGAGACTTTTTTTCACTGGTGGATCAAGTCCACCTTTTAGTCTTAGATACTCTCCCTTCAACAGGCATAGCTTAAAAAGATTTGGCCGTAAGTCAAGCAAGCTAATTCCTCATTTAAATACTCATTATTACTAGGTATATAAGTAAACAGGAAAACAGAACTCATTTGTTATAAAAACAAGTTTAGCTTCCACTGGCAGAAATATTTTGCAGCTGGTGGTGTTCTCAAAGTTGGGAAAAGCAGCCCCTCTCCTAAGGAGAGGGCCTGCATGATTTACATCACACAATGAGACTTACTGAATGATGAAAAATACATCAAGCACTCTGAATGTCACTAATAAAGTAAGCAATGTGAAGTTCACATGGGATTCAGCAGAGGGACTGATGCAACATCTATTGGACTTTGGGTTAGAGCACTGTGGATGCGCTTCAAAGAAACTTTCATGCTCAGCACATAATGTGAATCTGTCCCTTTAACTTTTTAACCTGCTTCAAGAGCTAAGTTTTGTCAGTTACAACTGTAATTGATTCAGAAAACTCAAGTCCAACCTGCCTGTCCCCAGATGCAATTACAGCATTGTTCAAAACTTGTCTGGGTAATTAGTGTTAACTCATTAACCCATAATGTGTCCTGGCATGGCTCAGCCCTAGTTGCTGTAAGGCTCCTAAGCCATGCTGTAACTCCACCTTGGAAATTGGGTTTTGGAATCCTTTATGGCTGTAGTGCAGAACCAATAGAAATCAAGAGAAATTAGCTTTATCCACAACTGCTATTTCTTTTCTTCCCACTGAGAGTTCCAAGAATCTCAAGCATTCTACCTACTAAGTGTTTACTTCAGCCTGCTTTGAACTGCTCTTCCATACCTTCTATGTCAATACAAAATGTGCATGCTTTCTACTTCCCTCTGTATAGTAAACTAATCAGAGAATGAAGTGGATTCATCTTTATTTATTAGGCTCTTCTGATGTAAAGAGATTGTGAGTTCCATCACACATCTGGTAGCTGAAATCCTACCAAGGAGATTGGGAAGTTCAAACGCACAAACAGCCTGATGCTGTTCCCTCCAGCACATCTGTCAGATAGCAGCTGGGAAAGGAGATGACCAGTGTGAGGCTGCTGGCAGACTCTGCTGGAAAAGCTCCTGCCAAGCTCTAGCTGCAGAGACCTGCTGTGTGTTTATAGGCTATTTGCTAGAGTTCCCTGAGGTGGTAATTAAGGCTTTGCATTGGGAATACGAGGGCAATAATTGTGCTGTAAAAAAACTTCACAACTTCATGAAGAAGATTGATCTGTGCTTTACAGAATCATAGCTGTGAGAGACTGACAGGCTTCCTCACAGAAGAGACATCAGGAGACAGAAACATGTCTCATTATGTACTTCAAGGATGCATTAAATGGAGCTTACACACTTATGGGCCCTCAGCATAAAGACTCAGTTGTCAAAGGTAAGGTTCCCTCCCTGTGTATTTTTGCCTTGTTTTATAATAAGCCAGTGCTACACTTCCTGCAATGAAAAAATCTGTAACAAAGGGAGTGCTTTTGTGTGCCTATTGGCCTACTATAAAAGCTAATAAAATGTCAGTTACAGAGGAAGCCAAAAAGAAAAACAAAAGAACACTTCTTACAAATTAAAACCGCTTATGTCATACAAAAGTGGGTTTGATTATTAATGAATTAAGCTGATTTTAAGAAAATAGTGGACAGCTTCCCTGAGAATAGCTTCTGGCTGCAGCCTCATGAAAAGGATGGGGTGTAGTAACATTCCCTACTAGGATCAGCTCATTCTGAAATGTTGTGCTTTAAAAAGGCAGATGTCCATCCTGAGGCCAGATTTCAGTTCTATGCAAAGTACATTTTCTCCTTTCTCCATAGGAAAAGCGGGTAGAAGCACAATGCCAGGCATTTGATTTCTACCTGCAAGATTTAAGGGACAAGTCCTTACAGTAACCATCAAGACAGCACACCTTGAATTCAGACTGTTTCAAAGAGAATTTCAAGCTCTTTTACAATGCAATTAATTCTTTTTTTGGATAACTTTTATGCAGGCTTCTGTGGAGCAGCAAAATTTTAGGCTATAACTGCTCTTTTTCTGTTGTTGAGAAAAAAACTTCTTTCTCATCTAATTTATTCACTCTAAGCAATGATCTTCCAATGTAAGAAAATAGGAAAGGTGCATATAATCTATTTCCAACAGACCTTTTGCCACAGAAGAGGTCCAGCTTGCTCACTTGTATAGTATACTAGTTTTATCCATACAATCATTTTATCAGAAAGCATAAGGTTTAATAGAAATTTTCTTACTTGAAGGATATCATTGATATCCATGACAAAATAAACCTATGGAAAAGCTCATGCAGAAAGCTGACTGTGCAAAAGGAGATTCACCAAGATGTCTTTATGGTGACTGCAGCCAGGACTGTGTTGAACTCCAAGGGGAAATGATTTTAAGTGACAACCTGTATCAAAAATCGTGCCACTTTCAGTTTCTTATATACTGAGTCATTTTGTCTTCTACTGGGACACACTTCAAGATCCTGAAATGCATAGAAAATGACAAGAAATTCAATCTTCCTGTTCTCAGAGTACCATGAAATTCTGTAAAATTTGCAGAGAAACTAAACTTGTCACAATCTGAACCTAATCATCCCGTTCATGTTCTCTGGTCCTACTCCTGGAGTCATCTAGCAATTGTCATGACAATTGGTACTAAATTTTGCGTGGCATGCCTTACATCATCCCCCATTTTACAGTGTTTGGAGTTCATATCTTGGCTCTGGTACATGAGAGTTTACCTGAAGATGCTAACGCCTGGTTTTCAATTCAGGATATTATCACACACTCAGATAAAGGGGGAACTATGCTCACCCCTCTCAGATTTGGCTCCATTACTGTACACTACACTGATGACCCCCACTCATAAAGAGGCAGCAATGAGTGCTGTCAAAGACATGCTATGACTCTACTATGGTCTAAAAATAAAAGTATATACAATCTCAGTGAAACAAAAGAAGAAACAAACCTATTGCAGTAGGGAAAGTTCAAGTGCTGTCTCATCTACCTGCCGTCCTCTTGATATTAAATGTATTCAATTTTCTCTGAACATGGTGGCTGGAGGTTCACAACTAATTGGGCCTGAAATTATTATTTTTATTTTTTCTGCAATTGATTGAGAGTGCAGATCTGGGAACACAAACTTGAAAGCCAGACTGAAGGCCATTAAAAAATGTGGCCTCATGGTGTTAACTGTTCTGTTGGCTGCCTTTCAGAGTAATTTAAAACTGATCAGTTCTTACTTCAGCATTACAACGAAGCAACGTTCTACCCAGTTATCATAAACAGAACAAGTAGACAGCAGAGTCTAAGAGAAGTTACAAAGTCTTGTATACTCAAGGTCACAGTTTGGGTAATGGCTTAGCAAAGCTCTGACAGATGTATAGGAACTCACAGCACAAAAACGTGATCTTTTCTGCATGTGTAATGATGACAGGTCAGCACAGATGAATGGGCTCATGCCTCCACTGTGTCATCCAACTGGGCATGTGTGCAGCTCAGGGGATGCAGCCACCTCCCTTTGAGCCTTCCTGACAAATGCACAACTGTAAAAATGAGTCACAGCTTTGTGTTGCTCAGACAGGACCAGAACAGTCATTTAGATCTGATCTCAGAACTTAGTCTCGTTTCCTTAATTCTCAGTTCTTTGCACCTTTGCAAAATAAATACTGGAATACAAAGAGGCAAAACCAGACAGAAATAGCTCTTTGAAAGGTGGCCTTGTTCAAATTGCTTTAAGCCAGCAGGACATTCATGTGCTGTGCAGTGATAGTTGTACTGGAGTGGCAGGGAGAGGCACTCATTGGTTCCTAGAATGCTGTGTACCAATGCCATGAGTTGTTAAATATTTTCTATCATCCAACTCCTACCCTTCAGCAGGAGATAAAGCAAACTCTCAATCTATGCTGCAGGTTTCAAAGAACACTTACATCCCTCAAAATAACAGGAGTGACGTACATCTGAGACGTTATCTTCTCCAGTTTTCAATTACTCAGCAAAAAGAGATATTTGTGGTTCACACACTGATGTTGCCTCTGTTGTTGTTATTTTCTTCTGAGTCTTTGTATTACACACCTTAATTTTTGCTTCCCCCGAGGCCCGATTTGGCAGGTCAAGTGTGTCTTTAAAACCGAGGAATTTGAATGCATTTATTTATGAAGTGTGAAATAATTCATTGGAGGATAGAAAGAATGAGAGAGGATCAAGATTTATCTCAACAGTGATGATCTGTGCTGCAAGGAGTGATGAATAGGTCAGGGAAACAATCTAGTGTTGTGTGCAGCTTCTTCACTAATTTGAAAACGTGCTAGGAAATATTTAGGAGCAAGACAAAAATTCACAGTTTCAGAGAAGGCTGAGAGTTAAATGAGCTTTTAAATGTATGCTGGCTTTAAACTCCATCACCCAGGGAACAGCTGAACTGCTTTGCCACCTGATTGGTATTTTATGGGAATTGGGAAAATCTTCCATTTCTGCTTCTGTCTTCAGACAGCTGCAGGTTCATCGTTTTTCTAAGGAAGGCAGGAGTTTTGCCTTCAGCCAGGAATAATGTCACTCAGCACCATTAACCATCCCACTTTGCTCTGTTGTGACAAATCAGTTTATACTATTTTTACAAAATTCTGCAATTAATTTAGCAAAGAAACCTCATTACTAGCTGGCTAAAGAACAAATGTTCTCATCAGAACATTTCTCTTCCAGCATAAATGAATACTACCAATTAAATGTGATCCCTCATATTTTATTTAGGGTGAATCATAAAAACCTGACTGACCTCCAAATGTGGAAGGAAATTAAGCAAAAATTCCCTTTTCACTTAGAAAGGGAAATAATGCCAATAGGAGTGAAAAGAACTCATAAAACAATAGGAGAAAAAGGAGTGGATATTGCAACATCGTCTTTGAGTCCTGGAAACATATAATGTAGTCTGGGAGTAAAATGTTTCTTGAAGAAACAGTCAGAACAAGACAGACCAAATGTAGTTCCCAGGAGTAAAATACAGCAGAAGGAGATGTAGCAGTACGTGACTAAGGGCATAGCTTGTATCTCAGCACAAGGCAAAATGCAAGACAAGTATGACTGCAGAGGTTCTCTCTTGTATAAACTACTTTTCAGTTTCCTCAGCCTCAAGAATATTCTATGTGTGCCACAGAGGATTGACGTGTCCAACCACTCCTGAGCTAGACATCAGCCACTGTATGTGGCAGACATTCCTAAGAGGGCAGTGTGTTGCAAATTCACACAATACTGCAGTGGCATGGCACTGCTAAGAATGGAAATTCTTCCAAGAGAGTTCTGATAAAAATAATTTCTCCCTAGTATATGTTTGATGCTTTTTTTTCCCCCCTTTCCTAATTTTGGAGTCAGTTATACAAAACAAGGTACACAACTAAAGATATTCAGAGACAGTTACTGGGATTTCAAGAATGTGTCTTACTAGATGTGGCACTCCCAGATATGTGCCAAGAGGAACATAATTTGAAGGCGTTTACCTGCAATTTTTGATTATATAAGAACCATTAAAAACCTATTATGCAAAACATATGTCAAAAGTCTGAAAACAAGTCTCCAGCATCAAAGTGTTCATTTATCAGCAACCTCATGATGTGCTGAGCACATCGGTCAGAGGCTGAGCACAACCAACCCCATTGAACTGTGTGCAGAACTGGGGCTTTCTGCTGCATAATCAGTCAAAAAAGGCAGAAATCACCATCCTAATGGAAATGTGGTGAACTGACAGTTCTCTGATTTGTCTCGATTTTCTGACTAAGCCTATGAATACCTGTTGTCTGGATTGCTACTAGGTTCATAAATATATATATATATTCAGTACCATTTAAATGTTCATGGTATGAATTCACAGCCGTAGCTTCTGCTAGAAATTAAATCTTGGCAGTGCTCTGACTCTCACATACCAGTTAGGACATCCATACCCAATGAGAGCTATAATTATCAACTTATCAGTTGTTGAGGATTAAATTCTGAATTAGATTAGCGTATCTGAACGCTGCATTTCTCAAAGAGAGTTCTCCATGTAGAAAATCCCAGCTGCACTAATATCCGCAGGAAAACATTACACAAAATTCAACCTTAACAGCCTGAAGTCAAGTAAATTCTACTTTGTTTTCCAGCAGGCCAAGTAGTATGCCCCTTAAGATTATGGTTGGCCCTTGCACAGATGCAGATTTGCAGGGAAAGAGAAAATTGAGTTTGCTCCACCCTCATTTGATCAGACTGGACAGAGGCTGAGCAAAAGGGGTCAACACTGAAGTTCTTGTCTGTCTTAGCAGAAGCTGGTCACTAGCATAGAGGCTGGAATAAACACAGCAGTGAGCCACTGGAGATGACTGTGCTCTCAAGATGTGCTGTAATATTGTTGTTTTTCTCTGCCTTTGTCCCATTGAAGCAGCAATGGGAACATGTTAATAATGCCTGAAGACTTGATCTGTTCTTGGCCATTTGCTAGTGTCATTGTAAGTGGAAATCACAGAAATGGACAAGTGAGGGATCCTATGCCTCTACAGGAAAACGTTCCTAATAGTTGTGACAGCTGCACTAAAGTTTGAGCCAGATACAACATTTTTTATGAATGCCAATGTACCCAAATATGTGTGTTCAGCTGACTTAAGTAATAAAAATAATGACTTTCTGCTAACTTCACTGGAAGTCTTGGTTCTGATTTTTTTTCTCCACGGTCAGATTCTCAAACTAGAGAAGAGAGGGCAAGGCAGGATTCTGCCATCATCCAGCTCTCAGGGTGCAGTAAAGGCACTGTGCCAGGACACAGATCACTCATTCCCAGTGTCTCCTGCATGAAAAGAGAAGTGCTGAAAAGAACACTCTGACCATTAATTTGGCTCTCTGTACAAACACTGAAGATTAAATGCTTCACAGCATGAGAAGTTCAACTCTCTCTCCTATATGAAACAGCTTTTTTTTTTTTTTTTTTTTTCATTTTAGAAACAGAGGACTTTGATTCAGACAAGCCTCCCTTGTTTTCTTTCTTCTTTCTGGCTTGGAGTAGCAACGCCAAAAATCAAGAAGCTGCACACTTGCTTTAAGAATATCTTAGATATGTATTTGGTGTACAACTCTGACAATGTAATGGACAACAGCAAACTGCAGCTTATCAGCATTCAGAAAGGGAACTCTGGAAGTACAACAGGCTGCAACTGATCACAGGCAAGGGAGTACAGTTTAACTTGTTCCTGTACCTCTTTCTCAAAGTTTAATACTTGGTAACTGAAGTAACTGGGGTTGCCATTCTCCAAGACCCCCTTCATCCCAAGATACTCTCCTGCTTATTATTTAGTCAGAGCATTATATGCTCACTTCAGCTTTGAAACAGAATATAAGCAATCTCTGGTTGGTGTCAGAGAAGGCCTTTTTACCCAAACCCAGAATACACACACACACACACAGAGAGAATATTTGCACATCAGAAATCCTTTCCTTTGCTGCTATCAGAAAATAAATAAACTGAAAGGAAGAGAGAAAACCACAGATTGATTTTCAAAAAAAAATCCATGACCAGAGGTCAAGTAGACAATGTATCTGCACTATATTTACTTTTCCCAGGAACCTCTGCCTCATTAGTAGCCTTCAAAAGTACAAAAAAAAAGTGAAGACTAGCTGTGAGCCAGAGCTGCAAAATCACACCAACACCAATGCCTTCAACTTCAAAGCTTAGTTATTTTCAACAAAATTTTGGCAAGCCCACTAAATTTGCTAGCATGTGTATGCTGCTGCTTTCCATCTGCCTCCAGAAACCAGGCTTGGTTGGAAAAGGTGCTAAGAAAAAGCTATACAACAAATTGAGAATAGAAACAGGGTGGTTTTAGAGATTATACCTCTTTCCTTATCTTAACAAATTTTGGTACTGGATGTATGTGACTTTCTGTTTCTTTATCTTTGCCACATGGCTGCAGGTATATACAGGTAAACCTGTCTGGTTTTATGATCGGTTTTAGATTCTATAATTTGTATTCACTGGGAAGAGAGGTGACTAAAATTAAACTACTTAGAGGACACCTTCTGCAAAAGTAATTCAGATGCTTTCTGAAGAATGAATTCTGTAAAACACACAGCTAATGGTTTAAATAGGATCACAATCTCACTGGTTTCAGCATGCTTATTTTTGTGTTGTAACACAAAGTCAGTTTCATCACCTATTTGCTTTCTTCACTTGTATATAGCAGTTCAGGCATTCATTTAGGTATTCAGCAGATGTCAATCAATCATGGAATCACAACTGCCAAAAATGTATACAATTTTTCTTAGCATTTGTGCTTTTCTGTTTTTATTTATCTCTGTGATTAAAGAGCTGAATCACGATGCTTTTATTCATGCTTCACTCTCCAAGCCAAACCTCTGAACAGAAGAACTGCTTTGAGAAGAATTTGCTGTACCATATCTGATGAATAATAAACAATAATTTGTCCAGTATTTTAGGAATATCATCCTGTGCAGGTATGAGGTGGCACAGTTCCACTAATTAAGCTGACTTCAACAGGACTGTTTCAATTTTTATTGAATTTTTATCAACTGAGGAGCAGATCCAGTGCAGAGAATCAGCATGTGCTTTATCTAGCAGTTGGCACTTTTGCCTGTGACATGGAGGCTGGAACTAGATGATCTTTGAGGTCTCTTCCAACACAAACCATTCGAGATTCTATGATTCTGTGATTGTATGCTGTTACATTTAGCCCACTGTCTTATGGCTGCATGCATGCAAGCAGATCACTGCACCAGTCTGTCATGGTGACACCGGTCCAAGTCCAAAGAACTGCTATGATTTCCCAAAGACCAATATCAACTTGTGTCAGATGAAGACAAGAAATGAACCTCTGCAGCTGAGTTTATGATACTATCAGGTTACAGTAGTACAGCATTGTCAAATACATCCAAAAGACCTTGCACTCAGAATAAAAGCAAAAATTAATAACAGTGCAAGCAGAGGATAAAAGCACAGTATACTTCATTTGAGGTTATGTGACAGGAAGATTAGTCTGATAGAAAGGAACAAATAACTATTTAATATCTGCATTTTCTATAAAACTGTCTCATTTTTCTTGAAGTTCATAATCAGAAAGAGAAGGGGAAAGAAAAAACCCTGACCAGAAGGATGTGGCTTAGTATAGACACTGAGAAACTGTTTTCCTTCACACACACACACATACACACACACAGAGAGTGGATTACAAAAGCCATTTTCAGTGCTGTGATGTATTTTGGAACCATGAAGTAGAGAAGGTTATTCTCCAGTTAATAAGACCCCATTTATAAGATCTGCAGATTTCTCCCACATGCTCACGCTGTATACAAAATGCCACACGCAGCAGTGAACAGTAGTCTGTTGTTTTTTGGTTTTGTATCATTATCATAACAGAATATTATGCTTTTATATGTCATCTTGAAGGAAATTTATATTTAGACAGCCGTGCATGATGCTTATTTCTATTTTTTAGCATTAAAATAGGACTTAATTAACTCATTTTTGTTGAAATTTGATTTTACTGCACATTAGCCTCTGTTATAGAACAAACATGCAAATCATTGTGAATCATTATTTTCATAAAGGAGTATATTACTCACATTGTACTCCAAAATGCCTGCTGATTTAGTCTTTCTCTTGAATACAAAAATTTAATAGCCCTGAATGTAGCTTAAGTGATCTGAATCTATAATAAAAACATAACTGGTGAACTGTCACTTTTCCTGTGATATGCTTTTTTGAATTATCTGGTCTGGCTTAGTAAAATTCCCCGAACAATAGGAGATGAATCCATTAGTACAGCCCATGCCACCCGTCTCCACACTGCCTCACTGGCCTGAGGGAGCGCAGCTGGGCACAGAGAGAGCCACAGGAGAGTGTGGAGCTTGAGGACAATTTCTAACTCAATCAGAGGAGAGGTGGGAAAGGGCTTTTGATGGCCCCAATGCAAATACCAAATCTTGCTGATCTACTTCATGGAACTGTGCTTAATTCCTGAACATTCAGCCGGTGTGTTATGCATGTTCTATTAGTTCCACAGCACAGGTGATGGCTCAACAGCAGTATTTAAAAGTATCTGTGATGCAAATAAAAAATAAACATTAATAACTGATTCCATCTCTGATTTAAATATAATTTAATTGTCATAGAATCACAGAATCACCAAGGTTGGAAAAGACCTAAAAGATACCCAGTCCAACTTTTCACCTATTACCAATAGCTCCCACTAAACCATGTTCCTCAACACAACATCCAAACATTCCTTGAACATCCCCAGGGTCGGTGACTCCACCACCTCCCTGGGCAGTCCATTCCAGTGCCTGACCACCCTCTCTGAGAAGTAATACTTCCTAATGTCCAGCCTGAATCTCCCCTGCCGCAGCTTGAAACCATTCCCTCTAGTCCTGTCACTAACGACACAAGAGAAGGAATTGTTACTGAATATCACAAAGGCATCCATCAGCAGCATTGTACATGCTGTTCTAATCCACAAAAACCTTTTTTTTTTTTTTCCTTATTTAGCATGGACAATAATTAAAGTGACTATGGTGGGAACAGCATATTAGTAACTCCAGCACTGAGCAAAAAGCGTTACAAATTTTCAGTTAACAGAATTATGTAATCACAAGTGCCTTCTGTAAAGGCCATTTTTATTATTCAGTTCATTCAGAATTGAACATATTAGGAATGCACAAAGACTGGTTCCAATAAAATTAAAATACAGCTTCAAGAAAAAGAGTAACATTTCCTTATTTATGAGGAGCTTTTTCTTCATATTCCCTAGTATTGCCTCTTACATACAGAAGACTGGAATTGGCTGATAAATTTCTTTTCCGTTAATATCTCACTGAAAATTGAAATTATTAATTTCTGTACTAAGCTCTACCTGCATGTTCTCAATTTTCCCAGCCAGCTCTTTCCTCGTACTTGGCAGGCAAACTCCCTGCATATTGTTACTCTGCTGGGAATATAGCTTTTCACTGGGTGCACTTAACTGCCCTAAGTTATTCCTTCCACTTCATCAGATGTCTATGCAGCTTATGTATGCTTTAAATTAGTAATAAAATGCTTATTATATAACATAAATAGTAATATCTATAGATTTGCTTCCATTTGAAAGGTAGTTATCCTGTTCAAGACATTTTGTGAATTCAATATACACACAACACCACAACACCCAAAACACACACAACTGCAGAAAAACTGCAGACCAACCTGCATCATACTTCATGTACCATTCACATCCTGACCTTAGATATAACTGCATGCTAAAGATCAGCACATCATTACTTTTGTCCCCTTTCATACTCAAGAAAGATTGACAGGCAGTTACAGAAAGGTGAGAGGTAGCTGCATCCCTTGCTGGGTTTGAACATATGCCTCCATTGACTAAAGAAAAGTTGGAGGGAATAGGTTCCACAAGCTTACATTTATATCTTCAGGACTCACCTAATCATAGTTTTACCCATACACCTTAAATATATAAATATATATATATATACACATATAAATACATATATATATATGACCTCATAAAAGTTTTCATTTATAAAAAATATAAAAATGAATTTAAACCTTTGCTATTCTTATTTATTTTTTTCTTGTGCATGATAGCACAAATTTGAATGGGTTATATTATAATAATTTCCCTCATCAGCTTTACATACTTTGCAGACAACAGTCTGATTGACCAGCACAGCTTCTTGCCCTAATGCGCTAGTATTTTTCTCACCCTTTCCAAAAGTCCTCCCGACTTCTTTGACTTATTTATTGGAGTAAGAATTTCACTGAATGAGTAGAACATTAAAAGAATATTGAAAATAAACTTTTTTTTTTTTTTTTCCTACTATATCATAACATTTCTCTGGGTTTTCACCAGCTCCAAAGCTTCATAAATATAACAACTTGTGGTCCTTATCTTCTACTCTTCTACCTTCTATCTTCAGCTTGCAGAAATATGTGTATATTTCATGGAACTGGCAATGTAATTGCTTAAATAAAATTAAGTACGTTTCAAGATCCCCACTGCAGCAAAATGATCAAAATAATACGATTTCTTTTATGAGCTAATAAGAAATGGCCAAATCTTCTTCAGAGCCATATATTCTCAGTTAGTAGTTCCTTAGCAACTAAAATAATATTCCCTGCAGAGAAATAGAAAAAATTTGTAAACTGTATGTCTAGCTGATATTCACCTGAGGTGGAAAATAAAAATCAAATTTTCCAAGACTTTGACATTTTTATGTATTTATGCTATTTCGAGCAAGCAGCTTAACCCTGGCTCAGGTTTGCTTCACATTACATTTTATGCATAATGCAATGCTTGTAGATATGTTAAAAGGGGGAATAGTGCATAGTGTTAGCAGTGGGAATTGGCATCTTTTAGTAATTTTCTAAGATAATATACCACTTTTTGAATGACCTGACACAGATACAATTAAATACCAGTATTTTAAGATCATCATTATCAAATATTGGAGAATATTCTTATATTTTTGAAAAGTAAGAGTTTCAGTACATCTCAGTAGAGCTGTCAGTATTTTTCAGTATTTATGAAATCATACTATTGAAATGCAGTGTTTATACAACATTACTGTAGTTTCCTCAGTCAACTCCTTTCCCCATGAGTAGTTCAGCACATTTTCCTGCACTTTCTCTGTCAAAAGTCTCTCTCTACAGAAAGCTTATGTTGATGGAATTAAAAGCACAACAAGAGTGGAAAACAAAGTGAGATATCTTGCAGTACCAGTTCTTGAGTCTCTGTACCACCTGGCATTTGAAGGTACTCTAATTAGCACTAGAAATTAAGGATTGGGCAACAAAGTCAAAAAGACATAATCTGTCTACCTGATACAGTTGTCTGTCCTCAAAGAAGAACTGATAGTTCACTGATGGATCTCTGTGCCTACCGTGCGCAATATGATTCTCACAATCTTCATTAACTTTTAGAACTTCTTTATGACAAATATTGAATCAAAACATTTTATGACTAACAAAAGAATTTATACCAGCAAGAATCACATCCAAAGTAAAAATGGCTTAAATTCCATTTCTAGCTAAGTTTCCACTTCATCTTTCTTTTCTTTGAACTTTGCACACTGAAAATCACATTATGTGGTCATTATCCTCACAATGTATTACTGTGAGTCAGTGACATTTCATTCAAATTTAGTGCACCTTCAGAGAGACTTTCTTTCTAATCTTGAAACAGTCATAATATTTGCTCTTTTTTCAAGAATAAAAATAAATAAAATAACTCAACTTTACTGCACAAGTCTATCAGTCCTCCTGTTTGAACGCTCTGGACTTGATTACTAAGGGGAAATGAGATTGATTGAAATATTCCTTTACTCATTATTTTTGCACTACAAAAGCTGATAGATGAACTGATAGCAATTTTCCTATCATTGTAAAAATGCTTTACTGCGTTATGCTGTGATTTAATTGTTTGACAATGTGATTCACTTGAATGACAAAATGGGAACTCTCCCTGCAGACAGTTCATTTATGTGAAGACATGTTTGGTGCTGAATGGGCTGATAACAGCTTGCTCATCTTTAGTTGCTTCCAGATTACTGTTATCCTCTTCACTGTGCATATTTAACTACCTTTAAACTTAATGAAAATTGGAAGGATAGACAATGAGCAAAAATATATCTATGCACATTCAAAACAAGATGTTGCCGATTAAGTGAGGATACTAAGGTATAAGTGAAAATATCCCAAGAACTGGCAAGCAGCTTCTGTATAAATTCTGACGTATTTCTGTTCTCTGCTTTCCTCAGGTCTGGAATTCCTAGATAAGGTCTACAGTTCATTGGGATACATCACCCTTGTCTTTGGCACACTGAAGACTTCAACACAGCAGTTCGAAAAGTTCCTGCCACAGGCTCTGAAAGGTGGTTGCCACCAAAGAGCCAGAAGGTAGCCTCCTACTTCAAGCACACTAAGTTTATCACAGATAAACACGTTGATCTTGATCTACTACTCTAAAATCAAAAAGAATGTCACAGTTTTCAACAGCTAGCTTTCTCTAAAGTGAGTAGATCTTGATTCATGACTTTGTTTTCCTATAGCTATGTAATTTTTAAAAAAAAATATCAAAGAAGCAAGCAGTTTCTTATGATGATCTATGTATAAGTTGTGGGGGTAAACTGCACAATTGCACACACTGTACAGCTTCAGAGATTTGTCAGGGCGCACAGGATAACTGCGTTAAGGTTCTACATCAAAGTATTTTGAAATCCCATAAGACAGGAGAAGGTACAGAACCCAAGACCAATAAAAGACTGGCTGAGATGACCGCAGGTGAATCCAGTTCAGGCCAGATGCACTGATGGTGCTGCCAGCTCAGCTACTTTGGGATCAATCATCTAACCATCTGCACCTGCTTTATGGCTTCTGTGCTTTGAGGAATTTTAACAGTACATTCATCTGCATAGTAGAAATTGCACATTTTGATAGAATAGACCAGAATGGTGTACACACTGCAGAAAGCACATTGCAAAATTAATTCCTGTTGTAATTCCATTTTTTTTAGCCTATGGAGTTAGGTGCTGATGTACTATGTATGTATTTAGCTGTCAACAGGAGGATTATCTACCGTATATATATACTTCATTCTACCTTTTAGTTTTAAAATATTCTATGTTCATACCTAAAACCAATTAAATTACGTTTGTCCTTTTTTCTCAGTATCTATGAATTGGAATGTAATAGGTATACACCAAAATGATTACTTCACATGTCTCACTTACTTCTACACAATCTATAGTCTTTCAAAGACTGTGATGTAGATATTAGCAGTCCTATTAAGCCTTCTATTAAAAAGTAATACCTAAATTTTGTAAACAATTAATATTGACATGGTGTTACCTCTGGTAAGGCCCATTCACTTTGCAACCATTTCAGTTAGGAAAAGCAGGACTGTCTTCTTAGTACAGGGATCACAAACTCTGGAGAATAAGACCTGAAATAATTTTTTTGACACAATGAAAAGCTGAATCCTAGCTGTGAAAATGTTACCTGAGAATGTATTCAGAGCACACAGCACTTAAACCACCAATGGGAGTGATGTAGAAAGCACATTCTCCAGACTACTGTAAAACTTCCTGCTATGTTCAAGGAGGCTGAGTACCACTCAGTCCATTGCACTCAGAGGAATGAAGCATAAATGTTATCTAAATGTTATCACATCCTTTTTTTTTCTTTCTTTTTTTTTTTTTTTTTTTTCCTGTTTCTTACATGTTAAGATAAATTACTGAGTTCAGATATTACAAATATTACAGATCAGTCCTTAAAATCCACAGGAAAGCAGTTGATTTTTGAAGTGTAGTATGCATCTTTAGAAGTCAGGAACTGAGTTTATTCATCCACTGAGAAAATGTCCAATTGAATGTGAATTTAGTAGTCTTCTACATTTTGTGTTTAATCTAAGTATTAAATATTCAATTTTCATTTTTGCAGCAATGCTTCCTGTTACATCTACATTCCAGCTGATGAATGGTATAAATGACATAATTTTCTAATTAGCTACATTTACTTTTTCTCAGAGTGTTAAGCCACATTTCATTTTCAGTTACTTCTCTGCTTTTGTTTAACATGTCAGGATTAATTACATGGCTTCATAATTTCTCAGTGATATTGGATAATCCAAAATAACATTTGCAGATCAATAACTCTTTTCTTTCCTTTTCTTTCCTTTTCTTTCCTTTTCTTTCCTTTTCTTTCCTTTTCTTTCCTTTTCTTTTCTTTTCTTTTCTTTTCTTTTCTTTTCTTTTCTTTTCTTTTCTTTTCTTTTCTTTTCTTTTCTTTTCTTTTCTTTTCTTTTCTTTTCCTTTTCTTTTCCTTTTCTTTTCTTCCCTTTTCTTCCCTTTTCTTCCCTTTTCTTCCCTTCCCTTCCCTTTCCCTTTCCCTTTCCCTTTCCCTTTCCCTTTCCTTTCCTCTCCTTTCCTCTCCTTTCCTCTCCTTTCCTTTCCTTTCCTTTCCTTTCCTTTCCTTTCCTTTCCTTTCCTTTCCTTTCCTTTCCTTTCCTTTCCTTTCCTTTCCTTTCCTTTCCTTTCCTTTCCTTTCCTTTCCTTTCCTTTCCTTTCCTTTCCTTTCCTTTCCTTTCCTTTCCTTTCCTTTCCTTTCCTTTCCTTTCCTTTCCTTTCCTTCCCTTTCCTTTCCCTTTCCTTTTCCTTTCCTTTCCCTTTCCTTTTCCTTTCCTTTTCCTTTCCTTTTCCTTTCCTTTTCCTCACAAATTGTAATTACTAATTGCCATATGCAGTATTTCCATTTAGATTGTAGTAGTCCCCCTAAATCCTGTAACTATTTGTTAGGCATTCATACATTTATTTCCTTTCATTTGAACCCAAAAGTCAGACTTTCATAAAATGTCTAAGAAATAATAAAACTATCACAACTGCATCTCAATAACTTCTCTATTTGACTGGGCAGTAGTTGGGAAACACACCCAAAAACTAAAAACCATTGAGTGCATTTGAGAAGTAGATGGTTTTTGTCAAGACCTGCAAGTGCACTCCTAGTTATCCATTTATTTATGCCATATCACAGGCGTTTTTTCTGGGGGAGGCTTTGGGAGAAAAAAGTGTGCCAGACAGAAATGATCAATTTCAGGAGCAATGCATAATGTGGCAGAAATTACCTCCTGTATCACACTACATGATTCCATGCAAGACTGAAGAGCTCTTCCGTAAAATCACAGTTGCCAAAACCCTGACTACAGATATCGGGTAATATGGAATCAGGGAGGCTGGCAGTACATCCTATCAGTTTCAAGTGTGATGGGAAAGAGGCAGAAAAATTATAGAGAGCATAATCCTTTGGAGAATAGCAACTAGCTAGGAGCAGTGACTGAGAAAAATATATATATATATTTTTCTAATAAACGGGACACTGAAAATAAAGCATAGCCATTTGTTCCTTCTTTGATTCTGAGACTGCATTCCAAAAATATTCTATTCAATAGATACAATGAGAGCAAGAATGCAAGGTGTATTTGTACACCATATATAAATATGTGTCCTATATATATGTACATACAGTATTCCACTCATTTTTCAATACAATTACACACCATGAAACCAAAAAGGAGTTTATAAAAGCATGTCAGCAAGTAAGCAATTTAGACTTACACAGACAAAACTGATCAAATGTATCGAACAACTATTAGGAATGTGGAAGAAAAAAAAATAAATAACTCTTTCAAGTATATTTATGTCAGTGAAGATCTTAAAATAGATGTATACTAGAAATCAGTTTAAGTTATGCTATATTAAAATAACAATCATTTATTAATAAATTGATTCTTAAATCATTCCTACAGACATTTAGTTCATTGATATAAAAACTACTTGAGGTGAAAACAAATGACTAGCATGAATCAATAAGATGGAGAACATCTTATTCACCTCCCAACCAGTAATTGGACTAGGGAAGAAAATCGTTCCTCCCTTTTTAGTCTGCCTAAAACTTTAAAGTCACCACAAGTGCATTAAATAGCATCTAATACCTTAATGTCATTTTCTCTGATTGCCCAACCTATTAGACCACTGCCCTCTAAATTAATTTCCTCATCAAAGTCTAAGATGGTTGAAAGTGAGTTAGCACAGTAATTCTATATAAATTTATATCTTTTCCATTGAAGATTCTCTTTATATCTCAGCTCATGAAGCTATATCATGCATAAACCAGGAAAGTGTCATAACTACTATATTATGACTTAGCCTGAAGGACAATATGTTTCATCATCTCAGTTAAATCTGAACCATTTTGCAACTTGCAACAGGAGTCATTTATCAAATGGACAGGAGGCAGCCTAGGGTTAGATACTTATCTGGGCAGTGAAGAAACACACACACAAAATGGATGCATATTCCAGAAAAACAGGTAAAACCTCATTTTTGTCATTTTTGTCCCCTGCAAACCAACAGATAGGGCCCTCCTTCTTCTGCTCTGGACCCCACCTACATGGTCTAATGTCCCCCTTTCCCTCATCACCTATACCTCTAGCCATTCAAGTGCTCAATAATTTATCTCATCTTACTAGTTGCTTCTGCATTTTGCTGAGACATTCTTTCTCACTGTGTCTAACTCCTTGACTATAACATATTAACTCTGAATGTTAATAGCATAGCAATTTCTTCACCCCAGTTATTCACTGGTAATTAAGTGGGAGTACCTCGTTTTGAGGGAAGTCTGTCATTTTCTACTCATCCCTCCTATGAATTCAGCATCATTTTTGAACAAGCTTATTTTTTAGAAATGGATTGCTCACTTCCTGATCTCCATATCTTAAGATAATATATTCCTATTCCATTTAATAAAATTTTGTGGTTTATGGCACAACCTTTCCAATGTGCTTCATTCTGATTTAATAACCCTTCCGTTAATATCTATTCAAGCTGTAATTAATAGGTATGTGACAATAAAATATCTAGCCAATGATGAGCTATGATAGAAAGTAAAATGGCACAGCAAGTTGATACACTGCATATAATCTATTGGGTGGTTGAAATTTTGCAATTAATTCCTATTACACTCTGTAGGAGGGGCAAAAGCTGACATGTTGTGAATCTGTTCTCCTGACAGATCTTTTTTTCATGGCAAAGAGCATATTGAAAATTGAATAAGGTATCACACTAAGTTAAATCAAGTCCATGACAGAATAATGTACTTAAACCCCTGGCCTTTTGAAATGCAGAAGGAAATATAATTGAACCTGCAATCAATTCCCCAGTTAAGATTTTCATATATATGAAAAATATATACATTTCTCATTTACTAGAAACATGGATTTGCAACCACAGAACCGCATAATCATGTCAAATTCAGCAATGGAAATCTTTCTGTCAGATATTTTATCATGAAATTCCCTCTAGTTTAGTTCCTGGCATAGAACTGATGTTCTCTAAATGAATGCACCATTAGCATATTTTAAGAAACACCATATTTGCATAAACAGCACATGGGAATTCAATAACTTTGTTTAGGTTGAGCCAGTCAGTGCACTACCTGATTAGGTTCTATCTAGAATTAGAAAAGAACCTTCGAGAACAAAGGAGATTCCTCTGTTGCATGGATTTTATATATATATATATATATGTATATATATGTATATACATTTCTTAGAAGCAGATCTAGAAAAAAATGTTAGATGTCTGTTTTGTTGTTTATACATCAGAACCTCCTACTGAATACATAAACTACTCCATATTAGCAAGTATTTACTCAGTATTCATGCATACTGCACACAGATGAAATTTTCATTCTCTCCAATTTGTACCAGCTAGCCTAAATTCCCATGAGAATAAATAGAAAATGTTTCGTAACTCCCTACACATCACAAGAGTATGTTGAACAGTCCCCAAACTCCACTGCTATTTCTCCTGTTATAAGAATTTGTAGTATGAAATACCATATAGTTAAAGATGGTTACAAGGCATAACTATTGCCTCATTATTGTATGCAATCTTCAAATAAAAATGTAATAGGACATTTTTCAACATAAAATTCCAAAGGATAAAATTTATTCAAAATGAGACTTCTAAAGTGAAATAAATAGAATACTTAGGTCAGAATTTACTCTTACAACTTTCTGAGGAGCTCTGAGCTGCAGTACCTTTGTCACATGTTCATGATAGAATGGCATCTGATGACCCTTTGCAAATGAACTCGGAACACACTTCTGTACATGAGGATCTGAGTCTCTTCACACACAATTTCTCTGCATCTCTCTTACCACTATAGTCCATTTCTTGCATTCTAACAAACTCTGAAGCAAGTAGACTATCTAACAAATGTTCCTAAGGATGAGTGAAAATGCAGAGTGCTTTCTCCACCTGCTGCATGGTGATTAATGATCCTAAGCCTTGTTCAAACAAGTACCTACTTGCAATTGGTCTTAGGGACAGCTCATCAAGCACTGTAGGAAAAAAAAAACGGAAAATCACAAAGCTGAGACAGATACATGAAGCTGTGATTTCAGATACCACAGAACGTAAAGACATTTTCATTCACAAAGTAGAATATGCATTGCATTCTGTGATTAATTTGAAGTCTTGGATCATTGGAAAATGCATTCCTGAAGCAATTTTGGGAAGATTTGGAGAATGTCTTTTATGCTTGGGAATTTTATAAGTAGCCTCTTTCTCTGCCTTACTATTTTATTATGTACCAGATAATGCCTTATTGTCTTTCTTAAACTGTGAGGAGATACTAACATGGCTATCTGTAGGTGGAGGTTGGCTTGCTAAAACAAACCTGCATCTGAACAGACTTTACCATGTGAAATAGTCCTCATTTTCTTTTGTTATCTTACCTTCACATATAGTTAGAATCTGACAAGATTACTGCTTGTGAGAGCAGAAGAAAGAAATCCTTTACTAGGACAGGATCTTAAAGATCCAAACAGCTAAAGGCAGCTACCGAAACAAAAGAAAGTTAGGTAAGTGAGAGGGGAATACACAGATCCTAAAGCCAACCATATGCAAACTAAGGAACACAGTGAATCTGAGAAAAAGATGTCTGACTACTACAGTCCTTTTCAAGTCACTTCGCTATCAAGAACTTCTACTGCTAATCCATACTCCATTCCAAACTTCCCACAGTTTGAAGCTTGACACTGAATCCTAGAAAAAAAGAAGAGGAAAAAAAAAAGAAAGAAAGAAAAACAAGAAAACAAACAGCTGTAGCTTTACTGCTGAAGTAATAGGTAACTTGCTGGTGTGGATGGTCAAGAGTGAGGTACCAGACTAATGAGCCGTTTGCCTGTAGTTCATAAAAGGATTAACAAAATTCAACAGAAAACAGTTGTAGCATTGCACAGTGGAGGTACATTGACCCAGAAATGTCCAGAAACAAACTAAAGTTGAAGAAAGTGAACATACGGTCCTGCTAATGACAAGAATTTGAGAACATCCTTAACATATGGATACAGTAATTAATTGAAAAAGAATGAAAGACACTGATAATTAATTAGAAGATGAACTTCACAGAATATTGCAGATGAATAGCTAAGGACTTTGATTACTCAACAACTGGACTCTACTGAGTACTGCTAGACCACATAAAATAAGCATCAGATTCACTATTTCCTATTTTTAAACTTGTCTGGTAAATATAGCACCATGTCAGGCTTTGAAGAAAGGCTAAGCAAGTCTGGTCCCTGCAAGAGGTGAGATTCAGAACAGATATACAGTCAGCTGTGCACAGTCAGTAGCTATATCTAAGTGCCAGGAATGGGTCAAAGTACTAGAAGAGCCAATATTTCCCACATGGGGCTTAACACAGTAGCTCATGCAAGAGGCAAGCACCAGAAGGAAATGCCAGTAGTTAGAACTGTAAAAATGTCCTTTCATAGCTTGAATCATCTGTAGCCAGACTGCAGGTTATTAGAAATTAATTCATTTACATGAATGTAATCCTATTCCTTGATGTGATTAATGACATTTGCAGAACATGGGAGAAGACATTGAGGTGCATAATCAAGGAGGAAAAAGCCATCTGGGATATAGCACCTGGGAAGAAACAGTTCTGGCTGTGCCTGAAAGGAAACCAAGAACATCACAGCTAGCACTGCTTAAATCATAAGAGATCTCATAAAAAAGTGCCATAAAACTTTACTTTGAAATATGACAGCTATAAAAGTCTCTAAAAAAGACAGCAGAAGCCACAGGCCAGTGATCTATGTACAATATGGTTCTTTCACTACCCTATAATGACTGACAATGCATTATGTGAAATTTAAATGCTCGAGCAATTTCAGTGATCATTAGTAACCTACTGATATATTCAAGCATGATGGCAACAGTTTGGTTTGGACTCTGTAATTTGGGATCTTTGAAATTTGGTCTGCAAATTGAAAACTTCAGGGTTTAATGATCTGAACTGATGCAGTGCAGAGAGAAAGGCAAGATTTCACATTAACACTTACTTGGAGGTCATAATGCCGCCACTTCTACAGCAATAAATCCATTGCAAAAATTAAATGTGCTGAGATTTAGGAACCAGAGTTCACACCTCCAAAACAATTCCAAGACAGGATATTACGCAGACAGCATAATGTTTCTATTTCTTGTATTCCAGCAACAACTGTAAATTCTAGGCCCGGAGTACAACTGCACCTTGAAGGAAGGAATGGTATTGTAGAATAGTAGAAAACATCTCTTTCTCTGGTGAAAACATCACAGCACAATAACAGGTACTCACTCAACCCTTGGGCAAGTGAAAAGTTTTTGTGAGATGTACATCACGTTGACTCAGAACCACAATCCAGTGTTGTTAGCCTGAGGCACATTAAACAAGCAGGTGGTTTCATGCAGAAAGAAGAATAATCAGATAGGATATAAAATAGCACACAGTGTTGCCTTGGAACAAAACTAGGACCAAAAGAAATCTATCAGCATATACTAGTGCAGCCCACTTGAACAAAAAGTCTCCTGAAATAGAGCAGCTGGAGATTTATCCCAGGATGCCAGCATCTGATTGCAACGCCAAGACAGCTCTCCTGAAAAACTGACAAAGTACTCAGAGTTACACTGGCGCAACTGAGATCAGAATCTAGCACACAGTATTCATCCATGTAGCCCGAGGGAAACAAGCTGAACTACTTTGATTCTGTTTTTGAAATGTCTTTAATGCAAGGTTGGGCATTTTGTCCATAGCTGAGCCACTGATAAGAAACTTTGCTTTAACTGAAACTGCCTTATAACTTAAGACAGCTTTTCCTTTAGGATTACACAGTAAGGAACCTGATTTGATTTTTTTTCTGATATTACAGGCTTCATCACAAAAATGAAACTGTGCTTTCTACCTTGACACTTAAGCCTGCAGTGACAGCAATGCACAAAGGCTAGAAGAAAGCTAAAATTACTGTCTGAAACTACTGTCTACATTTCTTTTCTGAACTCCTTCATAAAATCTCTTTCTAGTATTATTAAGAAGGAGAGAACTAGTGACTTAGATAATTAACTTTAGATTTGATAAAATTTTTCTCAAGTTCAGTACACATAAGACTTCTGAATAACACAGTGCAGGTTTTATTGCTTCTTCTGTGGTTAGTGCACTTTATTTAGGAAAGCATTGATCACACTTGGCAAGTGAAAAATTATCTTTCATGAGGATTCATATAGGCCTAAAGCCTGAAGCTGATGGCTCTCTCATCTGTGTAAGCCAGAAACAATTCCACTGAAGTTAGCAGGGGATCTTGAAAATCCTAATTCACTTTTACTATCCAGCTATCTGTACAAATCCAAGGCACCTGTAAATGGGCCAGAGATATAAAAATAGCCTCAATGTGTTTTCTTACAAAGACAGTAAAACAGCAATGGCCACAGTCTGAAATGAAGGAGTAGAGCTGGAGATTGAATCCCTCAATCTGGATAGGGTTAATCAACAACTCCACATTTCCAGTCAGGTATAAATATATAGCCAGTTCGTTCTGCTCCACCTCTCTCAGCTGAAGATGCACATACTCAGAGATTTCATCTATCCAACCTGAGAAGGCTTTCAGCAATGCTGAAGTACTGAGTATGGCATCTTTTATGACAAATTTACAACAGTTCAACAGGTTTTGTTTTCAGTGTACAGATCTTGGCAAAATGTTAAACAACTCAGTGAGAGTATCATCTTGCTCAGGTATGTAAGATGTCTATTTCCTGCACAACACTTGCAATCTCAGTGATCCAGTGCATTTCAAACCAGAGGTACTTATACTTTGAGGCCTGGGCCTTGGCGGAGATGTGACAACTCTGCTGAAATTATACCAGTTCTGATGCTTAGTCTCTTTATCTAGCTGGGATCAAAAGTAAGATATATGTACTTGAATTATTAGTCATAGCTACCCAAAAAGCGATACAGCAAAAGCAGATGTGCCAGCACCAGCAAGGTATTGACAAAGATAGGAATATTCAAAGACAGCAAACAAAACATGGGAGCAAATGGAGCAAACAAGCAACACCATTTCCTCATAGGAGTGACTTCCATTTTGGACTACTGCAGCATTTTCCAGAACACTTCTTTTTAGCAATGATTTCATCCATCAGAGACATGATGACAAATTTTACTGAATAGTCAAAACAAAAAAAGTGTATCCAGATGAAAGTTTGTCTAAACAAATTCCCGTGTTACATCAGAAGTAATTAGTCTGCTTATTAAAAAACATTTACTCGCAATTCTTTCCACACCAACAATGGATCAAACTTGCACAGATAAGGGTTTTTGAACACAGGATGTATTTTATCAGCTTTCTGGGAAATGAAGTCTTTTGACACAAATTTACCTGGCACCCACATAGCTGATTTATGAAGAAGATTCTCAAAATTAATTTTGCCCTGTTTATTTTCCCCCTTCTTTTTGTACTTACTGGAGACATGCCCTTTAGAAA
Source organism: Excalfactoria chinensis (assembly GCF_039878825.1). Taxonomy (NCBI): domain Eukaryota; kingdom Metazoa; phylum Chordata; class Aves; order Galliformes; family Phasianidae; genus Excalfactoria; species Excalfactoria chinensis. The sequence goes on along the minus strand of NC_092828.1, from coordinate 27,561,381 downwards.
TGAAATATGTGGTGTTTTTTTAAGGATTAAGTTTTGGGCAATTGTTTCTGGATGTTTACCATGTGGATAACATGATAATGTAATAACCATCTTTATTAATAAAATGTTCCTATTTTCTGTGATTGCAGAAAAATATTTTAAAGCATCACTCAGTCTTCAACTCTCAAAAGAAAAGCAGAGAAGATTTCTGAAGATTTCTCAGTTTTGTTTATATTTAATTCTCTTAAATCAATTCTTATTTGGGGTCTCTTGTTTCTACTAATAGATTCAATTTTTTTCATCCTCTGGAAACCCGTGCAAAGTAAAAATACTCTTAACAGACAGAATCGTAGTTCTTGAAGTTTGTTGCAGCTGTAAAATTAGCACTGCAAACAGAAGTTTCTTACGTCACTTAACACAGTCCAAATAACTTTGTCTGTTATATTTTGGGAGGAAGCAGCTGATTCTATAAAGTAGCATGGTTTTCCTTTGGAAAAAAATAAGCTCTTTACAGAGCAATTTAGATTATGTTTAGATAGGATCTATTTTATGGGAAAGAACATGGAAGGACATGTTTCTTTTCTGCACTTCTGTCTGCACATACTGAATTCTTCAAGTATAATGTGCATGCTGGCATATTGTAAAATACTGAAAATAAGGAGTAAGATAAATGCAGTTAAGAAAACACTGAGAAAAAAATAACTGCACATCAATCAGATGGGGATTTTTAAAACTGTATTTATACATCAGATGGGATTATTTATCTCTGTATTTTGCATATGAAATCTGTAACTGAATTGAAATCTCATTTTTACAATTATTGTCCATTAAAATAATCAGGAAAGAAAAGAAAAAATGGAGCAAGTGAAGTATAAGAGAAGAACATACATTAGTGTAATAATTAAATGGTAGATTGAAGACCACATCTAGTATATTTAAAATCAAAACAGACAATGAAATGTGAAATGCTACTGGAGAAAACCAGATTTTTGTAAATGAGATTAATCACAGTGAAGCACCGCCAAATGTGGCTCCTTTTCTGAAAGCTGTTAGGGAAACCTGTATTATCAACTGTGGCCTCTTGCACAGATCATGTTAGAATAACTTTGTACAAAACTTAGAACCATTCACTACATGCTTGGTCAGGGCACACATAAGTACCATATTTAGCCAAGCTCTGAAACAGAAACAAATTATTGATGTCTAACATGTACATTCATGAAGAAATCTCTTGAAGTAATAAAGCAGAAAATATCAGTGATTAATATATTTATCTGTACTGCAGATTTCATTTTGCCTGTGATAAGTGTGTTTTCAAGCACCTGTAAATCAGACTTATTTTTTCTATTTCAAAGCCTGCTATCTTTTTCAGATTTATTTGAAATATGCTTGGACAAGAAAAACTATTACTCTTTATGACCCACTGAAATGCCATACATGATTTAAAATGAAGTCTAAAATGGCCTCAAGTAAGGTCAGATCTTGAAGTCTGACATGTGCATTCTGGAATTAAATCAATGCCAAGTGAAAACTGAATACCTGTATTTTTATCATTCTATTTTATCTGTTCATCACAAAACTTTGGTTCCTATCAATTTATACCAATTTGTGAACTAAGAAGTAGAAATAGATTCTATTTCTGACATTTACGATAAACATTTTACATAGCATCATTGCAGAGTGAATATGTAAAAATAGTCTTTGCATCCAGGAAAGTAGGATTCTCACATCAGTAGTCCCAGAAGATGACAGAAAGACAACTAAATATAATCTCCTATATAAATTATTTTAGAAGAGAACACTAGTTATTGAGAATTCAAGAAATTATTTTTTTCTTGCATGTTGAGACATGCTGAGAGATGGGAATATAGTGAAATAAGATTTTCTTAATCCAAGGAAAGAAGAGAAAAGGTGCAAGTAATCTCAAGTTCTGTTTTAAATACAGTAGGAGAATAACCTGGTTTATATGGAGATTTTGAGTGAAGAAGAGATATGTTAGAGTAAACAGCAAGGAATGAGAATAATGTTAGCACTAAGCAGTAGAACAGAAACAAGTATTATATCTAATCTGGGTGAGAATTATGTCATAAGTTTGATAAATAGAAACAAATTTTTCTACACTATGCAAGGAGAAGAAAAACAAAATGGAAATGTTCCTGATGCACAAGAGAAAACTATACGCACCAAGAGAAGAAAACCACAATGGGATTGTAATTATCACTGCAATGCATGTCTGTAAGTAAGGAATGAAACATCAGAGAGTGCTAGTCCATCTTCTGAATGTGTTTCAGTTTTTCCACTGAAAAGAAATGAGGAAGCTAATACGCATCAAGCTGAATATATTTGGCTTCCAGTAATTTCAAAATGAAAATAAGAAAGATTCCATCACTGCTGAACTTGAAGTTTTCTGTGATCTTCTAGCATTTGATGTTTTTGTAATGGTATTAGAGAGTGAAATACTGCTAGGAACAATATTGTTACAAGAGACGCTAGTCATATAGATATATGCTGAAGAAACTTCCATATCCTTAGTTCATGCTTTCAGCACAGTTTCAAAGCAGTACAATGAGTTCACCTGATTCTGATCCCTGATAGATCTGAGCTATAAAGACAATGACAAACCTGAGTCCAGGCTTCAGTTCAGGCTTTCCAGTTCAGCTGACTGTCAGGCTGGAGATCTAAGAACACATTTTACAATGAATGTCAAAGGAAGTACATCAATCATCTCCTTAACTCAAACTGAGTAAGCAGCAGCCAAGAAGATGGCTAGAAAACAGCCAGTAGAGAAGATGGGGACAAAAATATGTTCTAGTGTAGCTTCCTGTTAGTATCTGACTTTTTGCCCAAACTATGCACTTTTCAAAGAGGATCTGACCAGCTTACGATTATCCATTACACAGTTGCATGGGACTAAACTCAGTAACAGAGGCTGTCTCTCTGTACTATGTAGAAACCATTCCACAGCTTGAAAAAGTCCTTGGACGTATGAAGAGCAGCACCTGATCAAGATCCTTATCGATAGGCACCTGGACAGTTTTTCACCAGATAAGATTCCCAGATGCTCTTAGCACTCTCAGAGTAGCACAGAAATCTCCAGAAAACATTTCTGTCCCCTTATAAGATCCAACAGTCCTTTTTCAAGCAAGAAAATCCTGAGACATCACAAAATAGAATTTTATTCAAACTCTATTTTCTTTCTGCCTTTTAACATAGTACAAGCCTGTCAGTGACACTGTTCGTTCCCTAGTTCATCTAGAAAAAAAAATCTGCATAAACATCACAAAGCTCTGTTTGGGAGTTTCACAAAGGCTCTGAGCCCATCTTTATATGCTATGGACTTAACAGACTTTTAGGATGTTAATTCTACCTGAAATAAGTCTGTCCCCTTCAAGTGAGACAGCTCACTGTAATTAATACTTTTCACTATAGCTCATTTTGAGAGCTCATTTATACCCAGCATTGTCTTTTTCCATGCAGTGTGCAAACTGCTTTGAATTCAACAGCTAGTAGCCTTTATTGTCAACATATTAGATATCACTGTAACTTAGCACATGAGTCGTTTTATTAGCCTGTCACATCATGACAGATAGAAAGGTTTCGTCAAGGGGAGACAAAATCTTCTACTGCAAAGTCAATCTTAGGCAACTTACGTGCACCTAATGTCTTCCAAAGGGAGTGTAAAATGCACGCAACACAAACCCAAGGTAGACAAACAACCCAGCTCGCTGCAGTGAAACATTTGATTCAGAGCAAAACAATAACTAAAGATTAACAGCCTATTAAAAATGAAATCAAGCTATTAGAAGCCAACAAGCACGGGAAAGGTTCTTTTTGTCATTCAGCTACTATCTTATTTGATGTCGCATTAAATTGCCCATTGGGCAAAGCATTGAAAAACTAATATGGGAATGTGTTGTTTATAATGTTCACTTTCATCTTTGAATTACAAAAGCAGTTCATCAATAACAAAACCAGTTTAAATGATGTATGAAGTGAACACAGCATTCTGCCACAACTGCTTCTTCCAGATAAGACCCAAGGATAAACTGCATCCACAGGGGAACAAAAATAAGCCACCACTGGGTTCCACAGGCGAAAAGCATTTTACTTAGCATGAAGGACTCTTTATCAAGTGCAGTCATTCAGATAAATTATAATCAGGCCAAAATAAGTCCTGATCTGTACTTTACAATTTTCCCATTAGCCCCAAGTAAGGCTTTAAAGTGCAGTAATTTGATAACAAGTTCTTTAAATGCCATGCAATGCATACAATTTTCTCCATGAACAATGACATGATTCCCCTAGAAAGGTTTAATAAAACCAAATGAATCAGTGGTTTCTGTTAGTTATTTATGAAACATTCAGAACAGCTGCAAGAAATGTGCAACTTCCTAAATGGGTTCTGCCTCCAGCAGTTGTGTAGACCAGATGGGAGAATGACAAGCTCCACTTAACATGTCACAGCATCAGCTCAATCATAATATGGTACCAAACAAATCTCCTTGGAACAAAAGCCACCTGCTTACTATCAATACACCTTCTATTTCTCCAATGGCAACTCCAATCTGCGATGCTACTAAAAGAAGTACCCATTCAACTGCACAAAGCAGCCCTCAGTAAATTGGTTTCCTGTGAAAAAGTAATGCCTCACTGTTTATAGTCAACCTCAGGCACTTTTAGAGCCTTTCATTTATAAAGCTTGCTCGCAGATTAGTCAGTGTACCATTTTCCCAGTGAGAATTTCCCAGGTCAATTATTCCAGTTCGCATTTGGTTTCTCTTCAACTTTTATTCAGTAGTTATTAGAAACAGAAATCTGCAATGCCTTCTGTTTTACCTCAGTGCCAGAGCACTTGTCTGAAAGCCTCAGATCTGGTTTCTGCCTGTAGCCATTATTTTCCCTACACTACACAAGAATATACGTATGTCACTCCAAAAGTAATACCTCCTATTTATTTCCATGGCAACTACAACAGATACAAAGAGCACAGTGACACTACTTGGTAGAACAAATTCTCAGCTACAAAACACTGTTTTACAACAAAATCACCACCCTGAGACACATCTTTTTGTCAGCATTAAGCAAAAGCCTGCACGCTGTGCACACAAAAATCTGCACCAGCAGAGGTGGTCCACTGCCACTGTCACCACTGCTGAAATGTGCCACTCATCTCCTCAATGCGTTCACATACAATGCTTGATCTCCATAAACACTCACCAAGAGCTGAAAAATGTCAATGGGTGCCATTTTTCCATATGAAGGAATTAAATTTCACACCTTTCCTTCATATGCATTTCCACATCAAATGCCATTTGCCCCTTTGCTGCCATCTGTTGTATAGCTGCAAAATTTGACAGAATATCGGCAGGAAGGTTCAACCTCTACTCCCATTTCACCAACATCTGCTTCTGACATTGTGGGCTAACATAACAAAATATGAGGCATTACCTTCAGAGTAGCCCTTTTAATACAGGGGACTGCTGCAGCTCACAGAGGAAAAGACTTGGGAAAATTCCCCAGATGGCTTAGAAATTACTGTGTTGGGCTGGGGAGAGATGCGGAATAATTTAGCTAGGAATCATAACCAACATATACAACATTCAGATTAAGCATTTCCATAACATAATATGTGCTTCATTTATTAATTAACATTCATATTCACTGGGAAGACTTGTAGCAGTGTCCTACATAGAGAAGGAACTACCACATTCAGGAAACCACCTTATCAAGAGCACCTTGATATAAACATGGGGACTTGAATCTATTCTCAGGGTAGTTAGAAGCTGAGATTAGGCTGAGATTTACTTAACATTTATTTTGATGCTGGAGTTGCAAATAGATCCGTTGTGTGATGCTAAACTTCAAGGAGTTCACTTTGCCTAAGATGTCTGGGAGCACATCTCTGATGCTAGCATACAATTACAAATAGGTCTAGACCCAGAGTCATCAGGTGTAGGCCAAGGATCTCTGACAAATAACTGGTTTTTATTCTGAATGATTTGCAAACAAGTCACCTCTGCAGATGTTTAACTTCTAAAAATATCTACCCCTGCTGATGCTTTGCTTGAATGGCATTCATTTACAAAGTGTCAGGTGCTCCCCATGTAAGCATCTGCTCATTCATGTGATAACTATTCTATTAGGGAGCAGGATTTCAGCCATTCGAAATTTTAACTGGTATGACATTGACAACAGGATTTGTTGTGATAGATGTCAGCCCACTCAGAAGGGTGATGTTCTCAAAGGGAAACAGCAGGAAAACAAGTCAGAGACTAAAAACGATTAGCTTTCCCATCATTAAAGGATGGAAATAACTAGTTTCACAGGATTTTTCCAGTATACAGAACAGATTCGACTTCTTTTTTTGAAAATGATAAGCTGAAGAATGTCCTACAGATACCCTATGTCTAAACATAGTCCCTGCAATAAGCAACTGGTTTTATTTTGATCCCTGAATGTGCAGTATCTATGTTGCTGTAATGGTATCTCAGTTAAAAGATGAACTAATAAACTCCTGCACTCCTGCAGGCTTCCTTATCATCCTTAAGGAGAGGCAGGTTTGTTTGCTCCTGCCTGTGCTGACTCTCTTTATTCAGAAAAGCCTGTGACTATAACTCCTAATTGATATACACTGTTGCAGTCTAACCAAGTGGAGAGGTTTTCATGCTTAGGGGTTTTTGTTAAAATAGCACTGAAAAATAGCCTTTTTGTCGGGGGTATTCTTTTTGCAGTATTTCTGCTTTTTCACAATATTTTATTTAAAATGTTTAGGTTTTTTTTCTTTCTTTCTTTCTTTTTTTTTTCTAAATTTATGGTCTCTTCCAATCATATTAATATGTGGGAAGGTCTGTTGTTTAAAAGCAAGCATTAGGTAAAAACATAAACATTTTTCAATAAAGCCTAAGATGATATTTTAAATGAGATAAAGGAAATGGATAAAATTGAAATACAATCTGTCATGTCAGCTAGAAATATCAACCAATAAAATTTAAATGTTTCACTTTGGAATATCAGTTCTCCACAAGGAACAGCAATTCCCAGTTTAATGTTGGTTTTAGCTTTTCAGCTCATTTCCCTGTAATAGTGACCTGGTGGCTGGTACCTCTAAACAATGAAATGAATGAAAACAAGCCTGACAGCTCCAATTCCAATGAGGCAGTGCTATGGATCTGCTGTGGGATCTGGACTGAGATCCTCATAAAAAAGATATGTAGGTTGCTCTGAAAGAAATGCCTCCTATTTATTTCCGTGGCAACTACAACAGATACAAAGAGGGCAATAGCACTAGTTGACAGAGCAAATTCATGACTATACAATACTCTTTTTCAATATAGTCAACACCAGTAGCTGTGCACTTTAGATAGCGATGAACAAAAGGCTCACGCTACGCTCATGAAAATCTGCACCAGTGGAGATGACCCACAGTCTCTGTCACCAGTGCTGAAACACACCACCCACTACCTCTCTGGCTCAAATCCACCGTTTAGTTTCCATAAACATTCAGCAAGTGTCAATAAATGTCAACAGGTGCAATTTTTTTCTGCATGGAGGCTTTCCTCACCTTTCCTTCATACACACCTCTACATTAGATGCCATTTTGTCAGACTGCCACTCTGCAGCCATCTGTCACACAGCAAGAAAATGCAATGCACTACTGGCAGGGAGGTTCAATCTTCCACTGCTATACCACCAACTTCTGCCTCCAATATCAAGGGCCAGGATAACAAAATAGAAGGTATTACTTTCATGTCTACCTACAGTATGCTTTATGCATACTTGTGTGTGGTGCCAATCGTTTGCTGTGACTAATCTCAAATAAGTGACAGTATAGACAATCATGCTTTTAAATAAAGGAGTAAAGGAACTAAAAAAAAAAAAAAAAAAAAAAAAGCAAATGGGAAATTCTTCAAATGACAAGGGATGTATAAAGGCAGCAATGGAGGTATAAAGGCAGCAATGGAGATGAACAGGGAAAGAGAGAGAGGAAAATGCATAGAGGGAATTCAAGAATTCAAGCTGCTGACAGGTACTCTCATCCACTGCACTGCAAAGAAGTGATTTGATGTGCGATTGGTAACCACAACACTGGCAAATCTGAAGATATTTCAAATATTAAAAGCAACATATCACTAAAGATTTCCAGTTACTTAAGGTGTCTGTAATGTGTGGTACAATCTTACTTCAGAATCTTGAACAAAAAGAGCTAATTGGCATAATCCTTTTAATGACTTGTACTTAGTAATAATTTTCTGACTTGTACTGTATTGTTTAAATTCTATAGTTATTAATAACATGCAAAATCACTGACAATCTGCAATACTGCCAATAGAACTAAAAATGATTTTTTTCTTGATGCTTTTTTACTGAACAGCACCATGAGTCCCTGCAGCTTCACAGAGATCATTTTTAACAAACCATCTAGGCATACTTGAAGATTTGAAGGTTTCCCCTGAGAAAGTGATCTATATTTTTACATTTTATGTTTCACATAAATTACTAAGCAAACTCAAACCCAATATTTGTTTCTTCCACATAAAAAATAATAAATAATAATAATAATAAAAATCAATAAAAACTTATCTTCTGGTCTATAAAATCACTGGTATAGGCGTTCAAAGTTGCTCATACAAGGATGTACACCAGAACAGTAGAACTATAATCTGTAATAATTCATCTACAACATAGACTCCCTAAAAGCTAGAAGGCCAGCTACATTTGTCCCACACAACCTTGATAAACTATTCGGAACTCTATCAAACAAGTCAAAATACTTCTTTCACTTTTTTATTTCCTAGAGAGTATCTCCATATAGAAGCTATGTGTATATCCGTATTAGCATCTGGAAACTTCATCTATTGTTTAGACTTAACATTTTATTGGCATCATCTCTCAAGATTTGGGAACTACTATGCTGTGCAGTGAAAGAAAATTTCAGATACAGGCAATGCTGTCGGTTTCTCTAATGCTTTTCCAAACAATGATGAATAATTCATCCATCATTTTATGAGCCAAATGTTTGCATCAAGTTCATCTCAGTAACTTCAATAATTATTCATTTGTTGACTAGGTTGATAGTGGTCTTGTCTTCATACAAAGACCTGTTCACATCTTGCACTTCCAATTTTCTAACAAGACTTTCTAAAGTATTGATACATACTCAGTCTGCTTTTGTAATCCTAGCCTTTCAAATCAAAACAACGCACATATACTGTTCTGCTGTTAAAGTTCTCTCTTATTCTTTATTCTGATAAGACCAGTCAGTTTTGACTACATAAAGTTATCTATAGGATCCCGCATTCATAATGTTCTGCTTAATGCTCTTAGAGTTTCCACAGAGATGTCAAGACAGTAAAGGTTTACTTTTGCCACAGCACTGAAAGGTGTCTTTCAGGATAGTTCACTCCACAGACTGTGCTGGTCCATGACACAAAATAGATTTTTTCTTCACCAGGCTGCAATCTCCAAACTCCACATACAGCAATCATCAGGCATCTGTAATTGCTCCCTGAGAGAGTGACTGCACTCCTGGTCCCCACACACAGGAGCAAAAGAGGTCCTAGTCTGGACTGTAAACGTCTCCATTCAGACAAATGAGCAGAGAGTGCTCAGGAGGTACCTGTACATCATGAGCAGCTTCAGTTCCAGCACTGGTCTGAAACTGGTATGATTTGTTGCTGCTTTTTGATATCATGGCTCATCTTCCCAGCTGATTAATACTGGTGTAAAACCAGAGCCAGCCAGCTTAAGCCCCATCAGAGTCTCAGAAGAACGACAGGCAGGTATGAGAACCAGAATGTGAACTATGTTCACTTTTAAACTCATTGATCAAATTGCCTAATTCTGTAAGGTACATTTCTCTACTTTCTCGTAAAATAAAATAAAATAAAATAAAATAAAATAAAATAAAATAAAATAAAATAAAATAAAATAAAATAAAATAAAATAAAATAAAATAAAATAAAATAAAATAAAAAATAAAATTGAACAGTACCATTTTTATAGCTGCAAAGACTTATGCCTTTGTCAGCCTGTGTCATAATCCTCACACACAGCAGGCATGAAAGAGTAAGCATGAACTTCCTGACACAGCACAGAGATGAATTTATCTATGCAACCTCTTTAATTTTAGAGAACAATGCTGAAAACCTATTTTATTTACGCCTACCCTATGTCAGGCGAATGAACAGAACTTTAGTCTTTTTATAACTTGAATAACAGATCATTTCATTGCTCCTTCAGACACTTAGACACCACTCATAAAGCACACTGTACTATTGAAAGTTTCTGCATGTGCTTACATTATGAATAAAAATGCATCTTAAAGCAACTTATTTCCCTTTGCAACTACTTTCTTTTCTGAAAACTGTACAGTGCCAGAGAACTCACCAGAGAAACAACTAAAAATACTTTCTGAAAGTCCAAGTATGGGAATCATGCCAAGTTATGCTCAATTCTATCCCACCACTATTATGAAGAACTGATTTGTGCTAACCCAGAGGGAAAAGTAGAACTAAGCAAGATCAAATGTTATAAATATTCGCACAAAGATTATGTAATTGATAGCTTTGCCTTTAGGTCAACATTAGTCAGGAACTTGAAACGCATCCAAATGTAGACACCTGCATCTCTTATATCTATTACAGTGTCATTTTGGGAGTATCATCCTGAAAAACTCATTAGAATTCATATACTGGAAATGATCGGTTCTTTGCTCCCTTTCAATAAATCAGGTCCCATGGACAGTATCTCATATATCCTCAGAATATTTCTTTCTTTCAGCTTTTTACTGTGTATGCAATCCTGTTCTTGATCCCAATGTCAGTGTCGTCAATGAAGATGTTAAAGAGCATGGTCCCAGTACAGATTCCTGAGGGACACTACTTGTCACTGATATTCATCTGGACATTGAACCACTGACCACCCCTTTCTGCATATGATCTTGCAACCAGTTTTTCATCCACCGAACAGTCTACCCATCAAATCCATATCTTTCCAATTTGGAGAGAAGAATATTATGGGGGACCACTTCAAAGGCCTTAATGAAACTCAGATGAAATCAGTGTCTCTTTCCTTGTCCACTGACACAGTTAACACCATCATAAAAAATTACAAGGTTGGTCAGGCAGGACCTGTTCTTAGTGAAGCCATGCTTGTTATCTCATATCACCTCCCTCTTGTCCATATGCCCTAGCATAGCTTCCAGAAGGATCTTCTCCATAACCTTCATCAGCAAAAAAAGAAGCTGACAGGTCAGTAGTTCCCTGGGTCATCCTTAAAAATGAGTGTGGCACTGCCTATTTTCCAGTCACCAAGGACTTTCCAAATAACATCAAGAGTGGTTTGGTGATTATGTCAGTCAGTTCCCTCAGGACTCTGGGATGCATCTCATCAGCACCCCTAGTCTTGTGGTTCGGGTCCCTCAGGCAGTCACAAATCTGATCTTCACTTATAATGGGAGGGGCAATGCTCCCCCAGTTCCCACCTTCAGAACCATCTGCTCAAGGGTTGTGTGTAGAACAGTCACTAGTGAACAACGAGGAAAAAAAGTTGTTGAATACTTTAGCCTTCTCCTTGTCTGTTGTTACTAGCCTGACTAATATTTTACACATACACTAGCCTGCATATTCATGTTAGTCACAAAAACACACTGTCTACAATTTTCTTCCCATATTAACACCAGTCTTCATAGATTAACATTCTCACTGTAATTATTTTCTAAGACTTATTAAAGTCCATCCCAGATTTCTTGGCTGCCCTACTATCTCTATTCTGCTAAAACTATTTTCTGAAGCCTATCCACACTCCCTGCTATCATCACTTTAAATTGACCTAGCCCAGTGATTCCCACTTCATATCTCACTCATAGCACGTAGTCTGCAAGGTATCTCATGAATATTGCAATGTAAATTTAAACGAAAAAGATGAGGTGGAAGAATGAAGTTATCTGAAATATCTTAGTTGTAGAAAGTGTTGTTTACGGACCGCAATAATTAGAGACCAAATCATTGCCTTAAATATCTTGCATTTTTCATATGGATTCAGGCTCCAGTATTATCTTCTATGGCACTTTTCTAGCCATCAAGCTGAACTGTCCAATATTACCACAGGGATAGACCATCAAGTTCATTAACAGGAAGAACTGTGGCAAGCTGCTCTACAAAAACACCAAAGCTGCTTGCACTCCTGACTTCACAGCTGCTTTTGTGGATGTTTCTCTTGAAAGCTGCTGAAGATTCCTCCTGCAGAGTTGGTATAGATTATCTTTTTCATCTTTCTCTGCATTAAATCAGCAGAGGTCAAGTCAAATTTACTGTTCATTGCTCAAATTCTTTCTCAGAAGGTAGCATGTGCTTTTTTAATTGGATTTAAAGTACATCAGCTGAAGCACATTGCTCAGCAATTGTGTCTTCCTGTAACTCAGGAAAAGATAAGTCTTACTGTAAACCAGCTGTTAAGAGAGATCTTTGTTAAATCTGCTTTATCTCTTCTGCATACATACCTCTTTATTCAGCACTCAACAGCATATACTTTGTTCATTCTCTTTTCTCCAGGCAGTTTAGCAGGCATTTTGAGATTCATGATAGAGCATTATTTTTCAGACCACTGCTCCTCCAACACTTAGAACATGCTAAAATGTCTTTGCACATACTTCTGTTACTTGAGCTACTTTTTTCCTTGTTAAAGTCTATTCAATCAATAGACGAATGTAGACTTTCTCAAGCTAGAAGCCAGCACACGTATTATGCTCTCATTTACTATGTATGCTATGGATGAACTGAGATAACTGAGGACCATAAGCACCTGAGTGTAATGTGATCAGCATGGTTTCTGTGTTTTCCTTTCCACTATATTCTGGTATCTTCTGATAGATGTGTTGTTTTTTTTTCCAATCTTTTTGAAAGAGAAGAAACTAAGAGACAAATACATAGCTAACATAAAACCACAGTGTGTACATAAAAACTGAAGCCATTTGATAGACCACAGTGCAGATTTTACTACAGATACATGCTCATGATTAACAAAACATGTTATATCTCCACAGAGAGTAAGAATAACTTCTTAACACTGGCAAATACTGTTTCTTAGTTCTGTATTGCTTAAGAATATTTTGACCTTTAAAATCTGCAGAATGAACAGAAATTCCTTCAATATGCTCAGTTCATTAGGAAATGGAGAAACATTCAGAATGGATAGGAGGAAAGTGAGGGTCCAGTTCCAACTTAGCTGGCCTGGAACCAGGGCAGCTGCAATGCAAATGCAACAGGCAACCTGGGCCCACAGATTTCTTCACTGATCAGACAAGGATACAGCATTAATGAGACTGCATTACAGATATCTATGTATTAATGCTTTGTTAACTTAAATTGTACTTTGTTCACCAGCTTTGTTTACTTCTACTTTTAAAATGAACACACCCTTCCTTTATATAAGGCACATGGTGATCATGCACTTCCATTTATAAGCCACATTACAACAGTTAGAGTACCTTCAATTCCACATGCTGTCTTAGCAGCAACTTTAACCTAATATGTATAAATCATGTAAACATTATTTGCATGCTTTACTTGCCAAAATTCTTATTAAAGTCTCAGAAGTACATAACCAGAAAAGTCAACACATTGTGCCAGATTCTGTGTACGGTTGTACACAGGCAATATTATCTCACAAGTATTCAGGATAATATTGTTTTCTTCCCAGTGGTTACAGAAAATTCCTCAGCAGAATAACAGTGCTTCAGAGCATTTTTAACTACCATATTATTCCATTAAAATAAAGACTTTGGAAAATAGGTTATTTCTAAAAAGCAGAACATTTAATTCTGTACTCAGAGAACTAAAAGCTCAGTGATGCATCAGACAACATATTCACTGTGCATTGTTCTGCTGACAGGACTATACATTATCTGAAAACAATGAACATATTAGTACCCTAAATTTGAATAAAAGAGCTGAAGGAGGAAAAATGCTAATATGTGGGTTTGACCTCTCTGGGTATCACATGGCTAAGTTGTAATACATGGAACCAGAAATAATTCCATTTTGAAGCCATGAAATAAAAGTGCTACCCACAGCATGGACAGTAAGTCACAAGATGATTAAATAATTTACATTGCTCTCAAAGTTCATCCGCAAATGAAAATAGCAGAAAATAAGGAAATATGTATTCAACTAACCTTCCAAATGTATAAAATAAAACATCTGTTATTCTTCTTTAGCTCTGGATACAGCATCCATTTGTAGTGCTTGACCTAGCTGTTGGCAAGCATACCTGCGGCAGCAGGGTTGGAACCTGGTGACCCTTAAGGTCCCTGCTGACCCAAGCTATTTTATGATTCTATAATACCATATTCTATGCATTTAGGAGTATGATAAAGATTTGCATTTATAGGCCAGATCCAAGGCCCACTTAAGTCAATAAGAATCCATTCTGTGTATTTGTGCTCCTACATACAGAAATGAGAGGAAGCTAAGGAAGAAAAAACGACTGCTTCACAGCAGTGTCACTTAAGAATATTGAGCAATAATACTCTTAAAAATAGCATGGTTCGGGAACCATATATGTCAAAAGAAAAAATCCAATTGACATGAAAAGGTCAAAAGCCATTGGACTTGCTCTTAACTGTCAGAAAATAGCATATTGAATTGAAGCCACAAGAGAGTACTGACAGGTAAAACTTAGCTCTCAGATATAATTTTGCTTGGATATCAAGCTTATCATTCCATCACACATCTTGCAAAACTGACCTCGTATGCTGTACTCAGCTATTTATCCATATGGGAATTGCAGCCTCACTAGAACTTTACAAACTGCATAATCTGTTCTTTTGAAAATTCCAGACAGATTTTTCCTAAACAAAGGAAGATAACAGTAACAAAATACAGCAATAGAAACTACAGCGATTACAATGACTTTAAATTCAAACCTAGGTTTGTTCATAAAAATCCTCAAGCTCTATCCCACGATCCAATTAGCAAAGATTTTAAAAAAGAAAAAAAAAATAAGAAAGAAAGAAATCCTGATAAGTTTTCTACAGCTGTGAAAGGCAATGGTGAGAAAAATGTCATAAAAACAGAAACACAGTCTGAGGCGTTTTCTGTTTGTATATCAGAGAATCTCTGTTCCAAACAATCTGTGCTGAATTTTGTTTTCACAAAAATCTGTTCTGAATGAGAAATGCTTCTCTTTATGTCACCTGCATGACTTCTGAAAGGCAAGTCACACAACAGACCAGATTGTTTCCTGTAAAATATAGACCACAGAAGAAAAAAAGTGCTCCGTAACTTTATCAAATCAAGAATGCATAAACAGCACCCATGTTAGCCATAAAGATTTTCACCAAGAGTAGCAAGCATTGTCAGGAGTGTCAATGCAGGCAACTCTTTCAATGTAGGATGCAAAGCAGTCTAATAGCATGTGTTTAATTGGAAGAGAAAGTGCTAATAAAGCATCCTCATTTCTTGTTTCTGGTCACTCAGTGCAGCTGACTGCCCATAACTGATACTGTCTCAGACACAAAGGATTTAGTTTATGTTTAAGATAGTGATAGCAATGGAATAAATGGGATAGACACGGGGAGTGTGAAAGATAACTAGATACTAGAGATACAGTCCCCAAAGAGCGAGTAATACAATTACAAAAAGAAAAAAAAAAAAAAAAAAAAAAAAAAAAAAAAAAAAAAAAAAAAAAGAATTTGGTTGTTTTAAAACAAAATGGTCATTTAAGTTGAATACTGACACACATGTATACAGGTATATATGTAAACATAAGTGTATTACATACATGTCTCATTATTAGTAGGCCTGTACTTAGAATAGTAACATAGACTTGTATATATATGCGGACGTATGCTGTTGAACAGCAGGGTATTATTACACTCCATCAAAAAATATAGCTCCACAATAGTAAGAATCAGATCAAGAAGGCACACCATTTTCTGGCATACAAGGCTTTCAGCTAGCAGTAACACACACACAAAAAAAAGTTACATAGATCTGAACATCAAGCAGTATACAACCAAAAGTAAAAATGTTTGCATTTGCAATTACCAGTAGGTTAATATGAATACAGAATTCATCAAGTAAATAGTTCATATATCACACTTGTTACTCTTCATTTCAGACATGTACAGATCATGTCCCAGTGGGTAACATCACTCAATAGAACCAATCATCTATTTTATCTTCTGTCTCCTATTTCCACTATTTCAACTGTAGAGAAGACGGGTTACATATTGAAAGGAGCCTGTCCTGCCACCCAATTAAGATGGATACTCAGGGCATGGGGTATCATTATCCATTAAGACAGATAGTCAAGGGCATTGCAGGCCCTTGAAGCTTCCTACCTCTGCTGAAAGCTTTGGAAATAACTGAGTTTGAACAGAATTTCCCAGTGAACTGCATTTCCAGCTTAAGTCTGTAAAGCCCTGGTAAGTGCATATTTAGACCACTGTCTTTTTAAGGTTTCTGAAAGTAGGGGCCATTCCCAAAGAGCAGCTGTATCTTTCAATATCGCAAACCTTCAGTTGTGTTCTTTCATTTTGAATTAAAGGATGCAAGATATATTTATACATTAGAAAAGGCCAGAAATTTCTTGATTTAGAAAAACTCTCCTAATTGTGTAAGCAGATTCCTAAAAATGAAACATCACTTCTATGCAATGAGATATTTAAGAAGGCCTCTATGGTTTACATTTGTTTCTCCTGCTAGCTATTCTTCAATTACTGTAGTTATAGTTATTATGACAATAAATATATTAATGCTATCATCAGAAAACACATTCAAGTCCTGTTTCAAAAGAAATGTTTGGAATTTTCCCCTAACAGATGACAACATTTGCATAGATAAGTTTGACCTATTGTCAAATTAAAGATTTCTAGTCACCTACAAAAAACGGAGAAGAGAGGGGAGGAGAGGAGAGGGGAGGAGAGGAAAAGAGGAAAAGAGGAAAAGAGGAAAGGGAAGGGAAAGGGCTCTCTACCACATGCCCAAGTGTAAGAAAGCACAGTAAGATCTGAAGAACCACCCATACCTGCCAAGAATTAAATGGGTTTAGTAAACAACACCAACACCACATGCCAAAGACATCACAAACTAGAGCCTAGTCACAGTTCTGCCACTGACCTACTGCTTGACTTTCAGCAAGTCACTCAGTCTCCCAGTTACTTTGCTGCCCTTTGGAAACCATTATTCAATCCTAAAACAAAATCTGCTGCACATGCACAGTATTTTATAGGCTTTATTTTAGCACACAGATCTCTTAAAAGCTTCTCTGAATGTATGACATTACAGAGAATAAAGTGCTTTCTATAGGAGAAATGTTAGGTTTCTTTTATGACACCAGATCATCCTATTTGTGTGACAGAAACACCATCATTTAACATTAAAAAGAAGAAGGGGAAAAAAGCCCTAAACAAAGAGTCTCTGATGATTTAGGAGGTCTTATTTAAACTGCGTGTTCTCCACCCATTTTCCCTCAAACCTAATCAGCATGTCCTATATTTAAGAGAGAAAATGTAATTTTAGTAAATGTAATTTTAGTCAAATAATTTGAATTGATCATACAGAACCTAGAGCCATCAGTTTTTGTTGAAGCCCCAGGTGAATGGCACTTCAACTTTATCAAATTCAGCTTCATCAGTGAGAACCAATTCTCTCAAGGTTATTTTGTATCTGTAATGCAACCCAAATCTATCAATTATATGAACTCCTTCAGGTTAAAAAGATTTAATAAATTGTCTAGCTCTAAGAAGATGAGTTTGATGAACCTGTCAGAATTCCTACCACTTATCAACCATGAATATTCTGACATATCCTGATAATCAGAAGTCACTGCTAAAGGCTCAAGCATTAGCAATAAATGCACAGGAGCTGCAACACTATCCATTGCATACTCCCAGGCAAGGTAAATGTTTAATTCCCTCAATAACTTTGCTACCACACAGCCCAGAAAATAGTCTGAATCCCAGACTATGAGATTTGGATATAATGCATATGTGTGATAGGATGACTATTTTTCATATAACTTATTATTCTAGTTTACAGATTAATTTAAATCCAGCCTTTTTTGGAATCCTAGAGTATATTCAAGTGCTATGGTGCACTATTTTCTTTTTCATAAGCCATTCCATCCCACAGCCAATGGCTTCATTATCACCCCCCTATAGCCAGCACTTAATGGCAAGCAAGAATTCAGATAGAAGGAATATTCTAGAGGATAAGGGGTACCTAACAAGGGAACCTAAGTAGCTTGTCCAGATTTCTGAAAGTCTGTTCAGGAAGGTAATATAAAAAACAAAGTTTCATTTTGTGATTCTGAGTTATTTTTTCCTAGGGGGAGAAAAGTAAAAAATATCTCATTCTGCACAACTGCTCTGAGAGACATCAGATAAAGATCAGATAAATATCAGTCAATACAACAGTAATCTTGCCCAGAAGATTCTGTTTGAGTATTACTATTTACTCATCTAGCCCAGTTTTGCAAGTTTCCTTGCTCTTTTTTCACCAACAGTTTGTGTACTTCTTTGTCAATTTAACTTCATTTGAGGCACACAAATACACTAAAATTCATATTTTAATTTGAAGTATCTTCACTGACAGGTAAGCTACAGAACTAGTTCAACCCTTTCAGATGCAAAATGATATATTCATTAGATCCATCTGGACACAAATTCATAGCAAATCAAGCTTCAGAATTTTCAGTGCTTACAAAGTCATTGGTTTGCTTAGCAAATTCCAAAACTTGTAATTTTCTTTCAAGCTGTCCCAAATTTTTGCAGCAATACTGCTTGCAGAGACTGCTAAAGAAACCACAGACCTTTGCTAACCCAGTGATCTCCCACCAAAAATCAACTTTGGGGACAGCACTCCAGTTCCAGATTAAGATCATGTAAATCCTGCCTGCTTTGTCAAGCAGCCCAGTGTTTTGATACCATGGAAAACTAAGCTCTTTCTTACCACAGAATAGAAGCTATTTTACTAAGAATGACACTCCTATATAATAGTGAATCATCATCTTTAATTTCTTGTGCAAGATGATGAAGCTCCCAGTCTCCATCTCAAATGTTTTTTGTCTATATGCATTAGCATTAATGGTTCATATACTTGCTCTTCATTAATTTCGCTTCATAAAGTGCAACATTTTTGTCAGCTGAAATAATGATCTCCTGAGGTGCTTGGTCCTAGACCTGTAAACTATTACTCGCATTTGATTAAGGGAGGCTTAGTGGAGCCTTTGACATGGTAAAGCTTCCAGGGGACAAGTTTTCTGAGGCAGGTTTTGATTTGCAATTTAGAGAGACACTGGGGGATTCCTATACATGTTTAACTCTTATAATATTTGATTCACTTTCATAATTTCCTACTAAGGTTCTTTGTCTCTTTGTTTCTGTTTCCTTTTCTTTAAAGATTTTACACTGCCTTCAACACTTGAATTCCCTTTCCTCACACATTTAATTCCCTTCACGTGGATATTTCACTCCTTCCTAGCACAGATCCTGCCTCCAAAGTTAGGGTAGTTAAAAAAAGATTATAAAGAACAGATTTGTACAAGATACTTCACTCTTTAGAGGACAAGTAGAGGAGACATTTGTAGGTAATATAAAAGTAAATGCACAAAATGTGTTGCTGCCAGCAGCACTGATACACCCAACATCAGATTGCTGGCAAATGACCAATAGAGTTTATCCTGAATCCGCAGTGGAGAGCCTAAATCTGTTTTTTTTAAACTCACCTGGCGTACTCAGTATCCCTGGTGCAACTGAGAAAAACACAGGAAAAATGAGAAAATGTGAAGTTTTTGCCTCTTTCTCTCTTGCTTTTCTCCCTGAATGTTCCAGCTTCCAATTAATTATGGAGATAAGCTACTCATAACAGCAGACTTTTTTAAATTTAATTTTTATTACTATTTTGTCAATGGAAACAGTTTGGCTTAATTATTTCTGGCATTTCAGTCAGCATACTGTGGGCTTGCTCACAATTTTGCAGCATTTAATTAAATTAATCAAGAAGTAGGTAAGTCAAGAAATAATCTTTCTCTCCAACAGGTAAGATAATTTATTCAGCTTCATGGTGACACAGATCACATCAGACAAAACATCACAAATAACCAGTTCAATCAGTACATGAAGACCAAGCAGACAGAATCTCTACTTTATTTACCATAAGACATTTCTCATCCCAACCCATACAAACAAATTTTAAAGTACACTCATACTTTCATGTTCCTGTTCAGTAAGCAACAAAATAAATTTGAAGGGAGGAAAGGAGAATGAGGCAGTGAGGTAAATTAATAGTCCAACTTTTTAACCAGAGGAGAGAGAGACCTTCCCCTGACCACCATCAGCCCAGGAGGGTTGCTGAGTCTACTATGATGAAAGGCCTATGGTAAGTGAAAGGGACAGTGGTGAATTTGTGGTGGTTTGAGCAGTCATGGGACTGTGGAAATCAGCAGCAAGAAATGTGGATAATGGCACAAGCAGTTGCCCGAGGGAGACTCAGGGAAAAAGGATTAATGACCGCTGAGACCTGCTCTCCTTCTACTCCTTCCCTGAAATGCCGAACTGCTGAGCCAGTTATCAATCAAGAACTTGAAATACATTGGTGGATTGATTGGGTTTGATACAGTGGCAGCCAGCTACGCTTTTGAATACTCTTTGAAAACAATTTTTACTGTGCATTGCTGGAGAAAGCCAACAAATAATAAACCTGTCAGAGTACTCACTGAGTGCTCGTAAATACAAAAGCTGCTGTAGTGCCTTGTAGTTGCAAATGGGAACCATTCCAAAGCCTGAAAAATCATCAATATTTAATCGTTGCATCTGATATCAATTCTAATTTAAAATTCTACACTCTCTTCCACCATGTCTTATCTTTCTTCAGCAGAAAACACACAAGTCTTAATAAAGAGAGTGCTGATAGTATGCCTTTTCATTTAGTGGGAAAGGCATAGATTATTTCCGACACACTCTTTTTCTCTTGTAATTTATTCCTTTCTCTGTACTCCTTTATTCTGAATGCCTATTTCAGGTTCAAAGTGGCATGTTTTAAAATGAGAGAATGAGGCTATGTAATAACTGAAGAGGACTTCACTAGTCCACTAACCAGTCTCTACTCCAGCAAAATTCCTACTGAACTCAGTGGGATTTTGCATGACTAAAAGCAGAAAAGAAACTCGGAGTCCTAGTATTTTATGCAGCCTTTTCCACAGAGGAAGCAGGAAGATGTTTTTTTGAGGTTCGTCCTTATGCTTCACTTCATAGTGATGGCTTGTCCTCCAACTTACACAATGGACAAAAATACAGAAGTAGACCTTGTTACCAATTAGGACTTGAGCCTGTACAACAGTGGTGTGGTTTTGCCATACTTTTGGTCTAACACTTCAATATGCCAGATGTAATGAAGTTCTGATTATGCAGTAAAAACATACTTTAACAAAATCCTCATCAAACATAAGCTATGTGTGAAAACACACAGCTTTTTGCCAGAGCTCACATAAGCACACGCCTGGTTTGCAGAGAGAAGTGCTCTTTTGTATTCCCTTTCACCAAATCAGAGAATCACAAGAAACCTTCATTTAGATCAATGCAAAAAGGCTTTACTTCTATGGCAAGTGAAATCTATCACAACCTTTTTTTTTTTTTTTTTTTTTTTTTTTTTTAAACCATATAAGAGTTTACCACAGTAAACTGAGCTCCCTTAATGTAAACCAAAAGGACAGAGTCCAGATCTGAATATCTGAATACAAATCAGCTTATTTTAGATAATATCTTTGTATTTTACAGTACTTCCTCTCACAAATGACACATAAGAATCACAGAATCATGGAATCCTCACAATAGAAAGGGATCCTTTAAAGGTCATCTAGTCCAACTCCTCTGCAACAAACAAGGACACCTACAGCTAGATCAGGTTGCCCAGACCCAGGTCAAATCTCACCTTGAAATTCTTCAGGGAAGAAGCATCCACCACATCTCTGGACAATCTTGTTCCAATGCGTCATCACCCTCACTGTAAAAGACTGATACTTAACCTAAATCTACCCTTTGTAAGCTTGAAACCATTTCCTCTTGCTCTGTCACCATATCACCCATCTAAAGAGTCTGTCCCCTTCTTTTCTGAAGCTCCCCTTTCAGTACTGAAAGGCCACTATCAAGTCACCTTGGACATTTCTCGAGGCTAAACAGCCACAGCCTGTTCTCACAGCATAGGAGTTCCAACCATTTGATCATTTCTGTGCCTCTCCTCTGGAGAGGCTTCAAGAGGTCTGTGTCTCTCCTGTACTGTGGACTCCACATCTGGACACAGTACTCCAGGTGAGATCTCACCAACACAGAGTAAAGGGGCAGGATCACTTCACTCAACCTGCTGGCCATGCTTCTTTCAATGCAGCCGAGGATGTTTGGCTTTAAAACCTTTAAAAGTCATAGTTTATTATTCAAGAACACAAACAAACAAAACAAAACAAAACCACACTGCAGTTGTGAAGACATACGGAGTATAGCACTCAAGAATGGCCATAGTGTCTCAGATGAAAGATCCACCCAACCCAGTTTTTTGGGAAATAAGTATGGATAAATGCAGCATGACCTTTCTCCTCTTCCATGCTCATGTCAATAAGAAATGAGCTCAATAAAAAATCTGATCCTGTACATCTTCTTACATTCTTTGTCTGTGTACAAGGTAGTGAAGAATTTTACTAAACCTTTTCATGGATTTATGATATAATTTCCATACAAATGGGAAATGTCACACAAAAGAAAGGAAGGAAAATGAAATGAGGGATGTTAGACAGCTACTCACTGAGCAAACATGCTTTGTAGTTCCTAGACAACCTGATCTTAAGTTTATTCCCTCTTTAAAGTTCTTCATTCTCTTGTTTCAATAGCAGACACGGGGTTCTCTCATTTTTGTTTTCCCTTCTCTATTATTATTATTGTTTATTTATTTTAGTAACGTTGCTCTGAAATAACTCAGTCACATCAGACTGTGTGAAATATGACCAGCAAGAAAGTCAATTCATCGTGTACCAGGTAACGTCATAATTCTGCTCCAAAGGTATCACAAGCTCCTGCAACACCAAGTGGGAACACAAAGATGCAAAAAACAACAGCAGGGGGAAAAAATATGCCATTAGTGCATCAAAGTAGAATATCTCAGCCTGGGATACAGATCCATGTCTCTCCTTGACTTTGATCATACTGCCAAACTCCTTGATTAGCAAAGCCTCCCTAATGACCCCAAACTTCTCATATTCCATCTTTCTGCCTCCTATTGCTTCCTAAAGATCAGTTTTCTTCCTCTTGTCTTGGTTTTCATGATTCTTTAAAGATATGTTTAAAGCACATCTGGTATGTTCAAGAAAGCTAGCAAGAAAATGGAAAGAGAATATAATTGGAAATAATTTTCCAAAACCTTGACATCATTTTTCCACTGAAAAATTTAAGAGTCTTTGTGCCACCAGGGGCATATTAGTGTCAAAAGTTCAAATCTAAATGAAAACAGCAATGCTTGAAATGTTTAATTTTAGATGCTTGGTAGAGTGGTAGCATGGCGCTCATGTGAATGCATGCATACACAATATCACGCCATCAATATTTTTCTCAGTAAAAATATTTGTAACACATAAATTAACCTCCTAGCCTTACTTGTTTTCAGAAGAAATTCCTGATTATGTTTTTGTCTTCCCTGACTCCATCTCCAAAATTACAAGTGAAAATTCTGCAGTACTTTGTCAGTAAGGCTTCTGACCCTGCCCCATAGGGCTCTCTTAGAGAAGCTGTTGAGTGTGAGCTGGATGAGCAGACAGTGAGGTAGATCAAAAACTGGCTAAATGGATGGACCCAGAGGGTAGTAGTCAGTGGTGAAAAGTCTAGTTGGAGGCCAGTTACGAGGGGAGTACCCCAGGAGTCAGCACCTTTGTAAATTTGTGGATGACTCAAAACTGGAAACAGTAGCTAACAAACCAGAGCCACCCAGAGGGCCCTTAACAGGCTGGAGAGATCAGCTGACAAAACTCTCATGAAGTTCAAAAAGCAGAACTGCAGAATCCTAGAGAGGAATAACTCTAAGCATCAATAAATGCTGGGGACCACACAGTTGAAAAGAGCCAAAGCAGATAAGGACTTCAGGGTCCTGGTGGATAACAAACTGAACATGAATCAACAGTGTGTCCTTGCTGTTAAGAAGTTGAATGGTATTCTTAGATGCATTAGGCAAAGAATCACCAGCAGATCAAGAGAGGTGGATCGTTCCCCTCTACTCAGCACTGGTGAGGCCATACCTGGAGTCCTGTGTTCAATTCTGGGCTCCCCAGTAGGAGACCTGGACATACTGGAAAGTGTCCAAAGGAGGGACATGTTGTGATAAGTAAACAATAGGTAGCTTACCACCAGGGGAGAACAACTCACACAAGGTATTGTGTATCAAACAACCTTATTCAATTCAGACAAGTACACAGAGACAACCACAAAACTCAATTCATAAAAATGCATACTTTGAAAACTCATTTATATGGATAGCTGATATAAAATTGATAATATATATTCATTATAAAATACTAATTAATAATATATTACCTCAGAAAATTAAAGTGTATAACTCATTAGCTGGAGTATACTGCTGTGACCCAACACTGATGTTCTGCCACTTCAGCTAATAATGCAAACATATCAGTTAATTAAAACTTGATATTTTTTCTACTTCATCCTGTACAATAGTATGCATATGTATTTGTTTGGCCATATTAGCTTCCTAGGGAAAAAAATAAAAAATAAAAAAAATGAGGCCTATAAGGAATGGACATAGCATCATATAATATTAAAATACATTTGTATGAAATATTTTTTTCACCTTTGCCTGGACAGCTAGTTATAACATACGGTGAAAAATTGCTAAATACGTAATACATCATAGCTATTGCTCAAAAATTGTGCTGGAAAATTGCAAGGTATTAAATGCAGTTACCTTTTTTTTTGTAGACTACACCATAATTTACTTCACAGGAGGAAATTTGTGTGCCCCTGAACTTTGTGAATTCCTTTATTCACTATGAACTCATCTAAAAAGGAAAAAGAGGCCAGAACTATGGAAAGGTCACATACTACTCTGCAGTTGACATTGCCCTGCCCATAAATTGAAGATTTATTAATTGATGTCTTTATTGCACAGAAGGTTTCTTTGCATTAATTTCTAGTCTTCATTCTTTTTGCCTTAGAGACATGTGAATTCACACAAGAACTGGCTTCACTGACATCAAATCATCTCCATAAACCTTGGATGACCATGTTAGAATATCCCAATGTCTCACAAAACCCACCAGGCTATTGAAGTTTAAGTTTATCCTCACAAGTCAGCTGCTGCAAGATAACTCATTCTAGCCTATTGAAAACATGAAATAATTCAGCTTTCCATAGCCTACATGAAAGAAAGTGTCTTAGTCACAGATGAATTCTGGATATGTAGCACGGATCAAACAGTTTTTATTCTGGCTATATCAGGTGGTAAAGTGGTCTGATGGAACTATGTAAATAGAAATTACAAAGAATAAAATGCCACCTATCTTTTGGTGATTATATTACTATCCCATTGATTTTCATTCTGCAAGTAGCTATGAAATCTGAATGGCTGTGATAGCTCATACAGCTGTATAGATGGTGAAAATACTGCCCACGCAACAGTAGTGCTACTTCACTAATAACTTTACATCTGTTGAACATGTTCAGAGTCCAAGGTAGCAGAGGGTATCTTCTGCTAGGAAAGAAGTATTCCTTCCGTGCCCAAAATACTGTGTTGGAATCTCACAGTAATCGTTTAAAGCACTGTTTCCAGCTGACTTCATTGTGCCACAATAAAAGTTGTGTTTTTAAAGTCTGTGGCTAATTCTTCATGGCAAATCTTATTCATTATATCTAGAAACTAACTTAGTAGTTCCATGTGCTATTTTTCACTCCGTGTTTCTATTGACAAGACTTCAAATTGTGATCTGCTTTCAGGACATTTACCTGCTGCAGCTACTTGTCACTTACATAATTCATCGGAAATGAAAATGGAAGTCAAGCTGAGCATTGCCTTGTATCTTTCTTCCTTCCTTCTTTTAAGTCTTTTTTTCTACATTCTCCTATTCGTGTTTGATTTCCACTACTCCGTGGGACAACTCAGCAAACTCAGTAATTCACCAGATGAGTCATTCAAAACCACTTCAGATTTCCTTTACATGCCAGTAAACACTAACCAACAAAGAAATTCACCTTCAAGTAGATTCAGTTTACTTTTTTTGTACTCCATACATCTGAGATAGCATTATAGTCATTGCCTAAATCCAACCAGTCAGACTTTAAATATTGCATGTTAAGTTAATTAATGAATCTAAGTTGTGTGTGTGAAACTCTTGGCACCACAAGGTCTAAAAATATTAGGTAAGAGTGTAGTAAATAATATATTAGCATAATAAGTCCAAACTATTTTTCATCCCTCCATGAAATTTTAGTCTCATATATTCCACTCTTTGTGTACTCTCCTATTCAGGCTATAGTATGGTAGTTACATAAAACTTTTCTACCTTATGGCATCTTCAGTGAAAAAGTATTTTTGCTTTTACTTCTCTACAGATTATTCCTGTCTATGCAGCATTTTTGAGATTAAAGTTGTGACCACCAACACTGTATGTTTTTAGGCTGCTGAGTACAAAATAAGATACATACTAGAGCGAGTCCAGACAAAGGCCGACAAAGTAATCAGAGAGTAATGAAGATGCCACTGAAAGAAGGAGCCAGAACACACAATGTACAACTGTGTGAAATAAGTTTTTTATCTTAGCCAAATAATTCATAACTCACGGTGTAGCACATATTATAGTTATTATAAAATCTTTCCATTCTTTATCTTCAAGTGATTTCAATCTTCAAAGAAGAGGAGAAATTTTAATTACTACTACTGTACCATAATTTTACTGCAGAAAGAAGAAAAAAGAAATTAAATAAGTTTTCTTCATGTCATGGACTAAATGCTAAAATTCTGTTTTAGGCAAGAGAAATGCTAATCTCTTTACCATTTTCATAATTCCTTTCATTTGCTTTATGTAACTATGAATTATAATACTGCAGAGGGCCTGTTATAGAAAAAGTTGAACAGATGGAAGAAGAGATGTAGCCACAAAGGGACAGAGTCTAAGTTGTTTGTTCTGCTGCAGTTATGACCTAATAAACTAGAAGTTTATCAGAAACAAGATCCTCAGATCACCAATAACTTGGAATAAAACAAGTAAATAAATAAAACAGGAAAATAGCAGAACAAATTTGTCTTTGTCTTCACACTGACACTGTTATTTCTCCCATTTATATTTATCTTCGTCGCGTGTCTAGACAGTAGGGCATTTTAGCATATGTGTTGCTGTCTAGTTTAAGCACACCTTCCACCCCCAACACTTCAAACTATTCACACATGGGACCTTGCTCTTAGACAGTTGCGTACACAGTGGAGTGAAGCAGTCAGTCAAACAGAGCATCCAAAACTGTCTTTCTTTTTACAAGTAAAGAGCAATCAGAGGTTTATAGCTGGAAGAAAAAGCACTCTGAGTCAGTGCTATCCTGGGACTATAGGGAGAAAAAAAAAAAAAAAAACAACAACAAAAAAACAAACAACTGAATCCTTATGAGGACCTCATTAGAGTACAAGTGATCATTTGATTTTCTGAGATGGAAAAATAAACTCTGCTGCACCAGAAGGAATCATTCCAGGAAGTATGAAAAGCTCTAAATTGGTGATTACCCTACAAGTTGTGTCAAAGTCAACTTCACATTTTAATGTTTCCAGTTCTGTCCACAGGATATTCCAGAGCATGGGATAATTTGATTAGGAGCAATACTACAATTGCATAGTGCTTTTATTTGTTCTATTACCATTTGAGCATTATGCAGTGTAGAACTATGGCTTAATATACAGATCTGAAACTGCAAATCTTACATAATACCACAGTTCGTTCTTATACAGGTCTTGGAGAAAAAAGATTTTTTAATGGGGAAAATAATCATGAAATGTTTGTCCTTAAAGTTGCTCTTTAATGATCATCTTCTTGTCATGATAAAATAATAATTACCTCTTTGTAGAACTCTGACATTCAACTGTTGTAAAGTGTCTAATATATTGATTTGTAAGTATACCTGAATGCTGTGTCCTCACTGAAAATATTAAAAGCTTGCAAGTTTTAATGAGAGTAGATAATGTTTCTCTAATGTCTCATTCTCTTTACAATGACTGTCATGAGAAAAGAGTAATATGTCTGCCACAGTACTTTCTTGTTGCAATCACGTTTAAATATTATGTTCTGTTTAAAAAGTTGCTGTATTCTGATCTTCCCAGTATTTTGTAATTAGATAAACTAACCATTTTTCTCTCACCCTGCTTTCAGTTTCACTGATTTCTAGAAAAGGAGTAGAGCTGCTTATGACACATGAAATATGGGGCAGGTCAAAAATATGGATTATCTGGTAATTTTCCATATACAACATGGGATTACTAAAATCTTGTGTCATAAAGTATAAGAAATTAAAGCATTTCATGTAATAAACAGTGAGACACAACTGCAATTTCAATGTCAGACAGACTCCAAATCCATTTTTTTAGTTAATTTTGTTATTTCCACGGTAAGGATCTGCTTCCAATCAACAATCATCTCTGAAGCTCTACAACAGCTCCATAAAAAACAATCACTGTAACATGAAAGCAACAGGGTGCTGAACTCCAAAGTATTGTATATTGTATATAGCAAGTATAAGTACATTAAGTATAAGCATATATATTAAGTATATTGTGTATATTAAGACAGAATGTAGGCAAGTTATGAGAGGGGATGCAGGTAACAAGAGCAGAATCTCTGTCTAAATGAGAAAGATGTCCAACAGGAGAACAATAAAATCAAACCCTAGGATGCTCCAGTACAAGCTGCCAGATTAACGGTGTTGGGGCTTTTTTTGTGTGTGTGTTTTGTTTTTTTTCCAAGTTACAGCCATCATTTGCAATTCACAAAAATAAGTGAGCAATGGGCTTCACTGAAATCAGACAGAACATTAAGGAATTCTTTTCATAGCTTGCTTTTTTTTGCAAATAAGGAATGATTCACTAGTGAGCCGTGAATAAGTGTTTACCTGTAAAGTAAAAGTGACCTAATTATAGATGTGAAGAGCTGATAATACAGAAGTGTCACACTGTGTGAATAAAACAGAAAAAATGTCCCTTTAAGAGAAAACATTTTGTTTCTTTTTTGTGAGTGTGGATGCTCTATATAAACGTTAATTTACTTTACACTTCCATTAATTTACTTACATGCTTAAGTGTGTATTTATTCTTTCTGTAATGTGCCTCTGCAAAATAATTCTTTGTTCTCACATAGCTCTCACCTGAAATGTAAGATCTTCTCAATGTTATAACAGTTTCCTGCCTTTTTTAGGCTAGGAAAAAAATAGTTTTCCATATTTTGGCAAGATTTTAACATAATTTACAGTGAATATATTGAAAGTGAACATAAACTTCAGAAAGGTTCAGAATTTTCATTTAGTCCATATAAGAACCCCAAATTAGAACTGTTCACCCAAATATACGTAAACAACAAGGCTAGAAAATTGAGTTGGAAGCTTCACATGCCTTTTGATAACCATTGCATATTCTCTCTTTGTTTTGATCTGAAATAGAGGCACTCTCACATTTTTCAGCAACTTTGTGTGGTGTCTTGACTGCAGACATAGAAAAGAACTCATAAAACTAAAACATAATGGCATGTGATAAGGGCAAAATTAGTTGAAATTTTTTCTAATACTTTTGAAACAGATAGTAGTTTGCATTACTACTTATTTTGTCCAATCGTACTCACACAAATCACTAAAACTTTGCACTATTTCTCTTGGTATTACTATATGACACATTCAAGATTTTTTCTAAAATAATAATTAACTTGCTTTAAAGCATTTAATTCAAATTAACAAACTACAACTAATAAAGTAGCAAAACATATCTGCTTTTCAGTATGTGGAAGTGGCTACTGTTCTTCTGAATGAGTGAAAGATACCAGGCACTTGCAAATGCTCTCTGATCTAGTATGTACAAGCACGTGGTTTCAGAGATTTCAGACAATTCCTCAAGTTTTAATATGGCATGTATTAATGGAATGTGCTAAAACTTTCAAGAACTGTTGCACCATCTGCTTGTCCAATATACCAGCAGTAAGGATACACAAATAGGTGTGTTGCTTTACTGGAAATTGACAGAAATTGACAGGTAAACCAAAGTAAAAATGAAAACAAATGAAACAAAACAAAATCCCAACAAACACAAAAAAATAGTTCACAAGACATGCCTAGGTGTTTCCTTCCCAGCATTTGTTTTTTTGGCAAAGTTTTAAGGGAAGACACAACTAAAGTATTTCAGACAAGATACATTTCAGCTGACACAGTTGGTCAGCTTGAGTAGTTCATAACTGTCCTGTTTCCTTTTCTGGAAGCATGGATTTTGCGAAATTCCTCTGCCCCACTTGTCACGGAACCGGGCCAAACCAGCCCGTAAATCGCTAACACTTAGCTGTTTTTTCTTCAGGTATCAGATATTGATATCTATACTGTATCTCTCCTATGATCTCTAATGTATAAAATATTTATATAACCACTCAACTTTAAGATCCATCTGGTAGCTTCTCTAGTGCACTGGGGTATGCATATATATCAGTTTAAAATGGTCTGGATCACCAATGGCTCTGCAGTATTTCTTGTCCAATGTACACATGACCAAAGAGTTCACACATCTTACAACTTGAAGTGCCAGTATTAACCTGCCCAGCTAGAAGACTGGGAATTTAACGAAATCACCTGAAACTGAACTCAAAATAACAGAGCTCCATCTTTACCGTTTCCTTTCACTCTTTCCAACCAGAGGCTAACCAAAATTTTTACAGCTATCCTTACATGTGTTATTTCAGGATTTGTGAAATCAATAAAAATAAAGAATTACAGAATGGCAATAACAATGACTGAGTTCATAAGAAAACAACAGAAAAAGGATTGTTTTGTTTTGTTTTTCACAAAGCAGCAGAAGTTTTTGAGAAAAGAATGGCAAGGAATACTGGCAATTTGATTCAGTTCCTGATTTAGCCTACCTAGGCCTTTATCTTTAGTCTCAGTAGTATAAAAACAATTACCAAATTATCAGTAAGATTAATAGATTTGTTACCCAGTTCATCAGGATGGCTACAAATTCTGTGAACAGAATGAAGTCTCATTTATTGGAAACCTACAACCAAAAAATGTCCAATCTTTGTATCATGTTCATCATTGTGGCATTCAAGACTCCAAAAAAATCTAATTACAGTGAATGCAAAAAGAAACCTGTCCATTTCTCATATCATTCCCACCACAGTATTTTATTTATGTTACTCAGTTTTGACAATGCTGCAATGACAAGCTAAGGTTTGATTTTTCACTATAAAAGCAATGAAATTTGTACTCACGGATGTCAGATACAACAAATAAGATATGATTTGTAAGAAGGCCTTCTGTCCTAATAAAATTTTAGGCTCAGTTTTATTCCATGCTAATTCTACCTGTTGTAGCTCGTCTTCAAGTAGGAAGCAAGGACTTAGAGAACTTGGAGAACTGAGTCCTAAATACAATGTCCTTTATTTAAACAGAGTATTGAAACAAGGTAATAGAATTCAGTATCTGTTTTCAATAGCTCTTACTGTTCACTACAATGCCCTCAGATCAAATGTTTTTATTCAGGATAATTCAAATGAATATGTTCTTCTTTTCTGTCCCTTCATCCTCATCTCATCAGTACACAAAGCCAACATAAAGCTTAACACTCTATTGCATCTGAAACCCATTGTAGCTCTTCTTTTAGAAGTACTTCCAAATTCAAACTCAAAGATTAAACACATTATTCTGCTATTCCACAGGAAGATAGACAGTAACATAGTTCTACATACAGTGTTAGAATTTTAAAGTCATTGGTGTACCATAAATGCTGCCAAGAGATAACTGGCAGTAGCAAGAGACAACTTCCCTGCAGAAAACTGAGATAAGCTATGTCTTGCATGGATATCCGAGTGAAAATGGGAAATCCCTGCATTCATAGAAACAACATGTTTCCTTCAGAAATACACTCTTCCTTACACAAGGCATGCTTGTCATTCTAATCTTCTTGAGTTCTGAAAGTAATAAATATTTCCTATTGCAAGAGAAAGTTATTGATTGTAAGCTTAGACTTTTGAGAAGAGCGAAGAATGTGGCATTGTTTAGTTTTTTGCACCTTATTCATTTCTGTGCTTAGAGGAAAAAGAAGAAATGGATATAAGATATGAAGACAAGATATGAATTTTTTACTAGTTGTAATGGAACATATGTACTGCCCTTATAGTGCTGACAGCATTGTTTTGATGCTGGTATTTGCCAGAGCATCTTTCTCCATTGCCTTAGTTATTTATTGTACTCAGGATATTTTATATGAATTATAAAAACCTTAGTTCCATCTAACTTCCAAAGTTGAACAAAAGCATACTGCACTGAAGTAAGTCATGAAGACATCTGCTGACATCTCCATAAAAAAAAATACAAACATTTTATTTCATATACTATGTATCCCATTGTTTCACTTATTCAAAAATACTCTCTTTTAATATTGTCTTATTATCGAAATGCTTCTGATTCTACAAATGCATTAGTAATTGCTTAAATTAATCTACCATGTATAATCTCACCCTACTGCTGTTAGGGTACTGAAGTTAGACTCTGAATTCATAGAATCTCCTTATGAGAGAATAAAAAAAGAAAATCTACAGCAAGTGAATGTTCACTGCTTATCTTCAACAATTTCTTCCAGGACTATCCATGAATAAAAAAGAAGCAGGTTCCCTCCTTGAGATCCTACTCTGATCCTCTGTCCCACAAAGGCATTCAGGGGTGTTAAAATGTATTTACTGTACATATGCAGTTAAGAAACACAAGCTAAAGTGTATTACATCCTTCTCTCAGAGCTCTCGTAGAGAAATAAAGTGGCCTTGATTCTCTACAGTTCAATTCTTCTTAGTTTAAGCCTAGGCAATTTAAGGCTACTTTACTTCTGAAAGAAAGAATCCACACTGGGGTTTAACGTACTTGGGTCCTGACATAACCATGACTTTGAAATCTCTGGATGAAATACCTTACATAAGAGGTAATTAATTATTATGCCATTACTCACTTATTCAAACCATTAAAATGTCTAAGGCAACAGGAACGTTCAAGAGAAATTTTAAAGGACAGCAGCTTTTTGCAATGTGTTACAATGTTCAATAGAACAGACTTTTGACCTATATGAAAGACTAAGACTTCTGCCAAAAATTTTTGGCAGCCTGTTCAGACTCAATCATACAACAAGTACAGTGTGTTTTCACATCTATTCATTAAGTCCTACTGTGAGATCTCAGTGTGTGAGGGAGCAAGAACAGACATTTTAAACCATTTTGCTTACTGTAGCCAATTGAATATCCTTGTTGAAATAATCTGGATATGTTTTTAGTAGTAATACAATTCTCTTGTCAGTGAACTCAAGCGAGAAAGCAGTTTAGTCCGTTAAGCATTTCAGCAGCTTTGAACAATACCAGTGACTCAGAAAACTTAGCAGGATCCAAAAGATGCTTTTGATCACCCTGTTAACACAACCAGTCAATCCACACTGAAGACTACTGGCTCTCAGACAAAAACCTGTGATGCAGAAATCTGGCTGCAAAAACAGCAAGCTATCAGAAAGCAACAGTTCAAATGGCATTTGTTTCCTTTTAAAAAATACATATTATCTTTCTTTTGGAGGAAGGAGAGCTGACTTCAGAGAGCTGGGGACGACCAGCACTTGTGAAAGTCTTAATTAGCTGGTACAAAATAGACAGACAGAAAGCCTGCCCTTAAAGCAGTTCCCAAAAGTAACTTTGGAAGAGAAAATATGTATCTGTTGTCTAAAAAGAAAATTAATTGCAACGATATTTGATGACACAGATCATTATCAGTGGTAACAAGTCAAGATATACTTCAAATGAAGCTGAACACTACGAAAAGAGGGATTGTGTTTAAAGGTCCTTTTATGGCCACAAAAAACAAAAACAAACAAACAAACAAACAAACAAAACCAATGCAATATTCCTATTCACTTCCTATTGGGAATAACTGATTAAATCAGATGAAATAAGCCCTTTATAAAGCAAAAAACATTGTCTATATGTGTTTTTCTAATCTTCACTATAACAAGGATTGAAAGCTGTCATTCTCCATCGGCCCATTTAGATCAGCTCTTTTCAGATGTGCTAATTCCCTCTTAGCTAATTTGCAGTTTCCACAGCAAACAAGAAATAACTTCATAATGTAAAGCTGCTTACAAAAGTACACTTAAACTATTGCTTTACAGAATTACTACACTTTACATTATATGCAAGCTGAGGCAAAGAGGATGATTGAAACATTTACCTGATGTCCATCCATTTAGCTGTTAATACACAATGAGACTCAGTTCAGTATAAGCACAATAATCTAATTCACGCCATTAACTTATTCTTTAAACTTTTTTTTTCTTAGAAGCACTAAGTACAACAAAAGCATTTCACCTACTTAGAAAAATAGGCTGCAGTTGGACAAGATATTCATAGCTTACACAAACAGAGGCACAAAATCACAGTATGCTGAGCTCCATAACTGCCATCTGCAAAAGCTTTCTTCTAAGTGTTCCTCAGCACCTGTGATCACACCAACATTTACCTACAGCATTGCCCTATCTCAGCCTGATGTGTGGCCCATGCTTTTGTGAGTTCATATTTTCATAAATCCATTACTTCTGCTTATCTTGATATAATTGCATAATAAGTGGGATGCAATTGTTATCTTTCATGTCCTGAATCTGTCAGCATTAGGAAAAAAAACGCTGATAAAGCAACAGAGTATAAAAATTAGAATATTACATTTTCAGGAAAAAAAGCAGGAGAAAATGAAATTTATTTGGAAAAACTTAAGTAATGTCACAATAGGTTTGCTTCTTAAATGTTTACATCTTCCATACCTACCAGCTGGGAAAATGGCTGGTTAGAGACCATCAGAAACATCACAGTTATTGCCAAACTTATCTAATTTAAGAATGTGGCAAATTTAAAGAAGCAAGGAGGACTGTTCTATTAGAAATATTAAAATCCTGAGCCTGATTACTATTGTAAACGATTAAAAAAATATCTACATGTTTGAGCCTAGGTGCCACACGGTACATACTAATGTTCTGTATAACATAAAGGCTACAATCACAGTTCACAGGCAAAGGCATCAGTAGCCTATTCTAGCACCAGATGGGATTCAAGGCAGAGTTAATATAGCCGTGATGTATCAACGTGATGCAACCTGGAGCTAAAATCAGAAGGATCTTCCCACTGAGGAAGGTCTTCTTCATGACAACAATTTCCCTGTAGGTGAAAGAGCATGTCTAGGAGACAACTGTGTGCCTGGTCAGCAGTAGCAGTACGCTACATCTACACTCCTACAGTGAATGAAATCAGATGAAATAAGCCCTTTATAAAAATGAAATAGAGAACATTAACTCCAATAACCCTGGAGTGCTGAAAATGAAACACTTCTGGGGTGGTACAATTGCTAGTAAGTGTAATCCCACATGAGAAAGAGACCTAAGAAAATTTAGAAATATTGAACAGAGAGAAGAAATACCTTCTGGGTATTTCTTTTACTTTATGAATAAAAAACTGCTCTAGCCATCACAAAGAAGTATTGATTATTTTGTCTATTTTATGCAATGCAAACAATCAAGTTTTCACTGAAATTACTCTTCTGTACACGTTATCAGAAAACAACTAATACAAAATGCCTCCTGCTTATCTGATATGCAGTATTATATCATCACTATCAATGAGAGGCAGATGTTTATTAAAGTTAGCAGAGAATAACAGAGCTCTTTCTTGTTTCAGAAGAGAGTAAATCAGGTTCATTTTATGGGTGTAAATGAGATGAGAAGTAAACCAGCTGCACAAATTTCAGAGAGGCTTTTCATAACATAAACAGAGGTGTTTATTCATAAAGGAGTAAATGCTTTAATTTCTCATTGCTTTGCTCCACTTTCTAAGTAGTTTCACACATGTACAAATGCTGATGTCAGAATAACCCATTAGATCACCTACTGTGACTTTGTGTACCAGACACTTAAATTTTACCCAGTTAGGTTATTTTTATTGAAATACCTTCTCTGTAGCTCACATTTGACTAAAATATCACTTCTGTTGCACTAAAACGTGTCTCCTAGGAATACATCCAGTTTTGATTTGAAGACATGAAAACCGAAAATCTATCTATTTTCACAGTATTTTGTTCCATTAGTTAGTCACATTCTTCCTTTAAAATCAAGACAATAATTTGAATTGCTTTGCTTGAGCTTTCTCTTGTGAGTTTTTCTTTATCTGCTATACTAAATACCTTTTTTTTTTTCTATTTCACTTTTCTACCCACAGAGACATCCATACAACTCTACAGAATCAGATTCCAATCTTACTTATCACAAAATAAGAAAAGCAAATTTTTTAAATGTATGCGCTAGGGGAAAAAATGAATACATTCTTCACCTTCATTTGGTTAAGCAAGTAAGCTAACAGTTCCTAAAAGAGCAATAAAGACTAGGCTATCTTGGTTTTAATTTCAGCTGGTGTCTGACTTTTTTATACTTCTATAATTCAGGCTGAAATCTTTAATTTATTAACTACTCTGCTGTTTTCATTTGAGTTAGCTGACTCAGATTTGCCAACCCAAGTTAAGAATAGTCCTTTATACTTGCTATTGTCAGTGTGTGTTAAGGAGTCTGCCAGAGACATCTACTGTTCTTGTTTCCAACCACTCTACACTGAAATCCCTGACAGAGACAGAAGATGTGACTGTCCCTAGCATCTCTCAGGAGTGTCAACCTACAACCAGCAGCAGTGCAGAACTAGAAAATGGGTTGGTTGAGACAGGTGGTCTATTATCCCATTTCTGCCAAGAAGGCAGTGATGTCTGGTAGAAGGGCAGAGGAGACAGCTGAGCTCAGTAAAGTTTCAAACAACAGCAGCTAAATTCACCACTCACTGATCTCTAGAATAGATCTGAGTTGGAAGGGACCTTTAAAGGTCATATAGACTAACTCTTCTGCAATGAACAGGGACAATTTCAACTAGATCAGACTGCTCAGAGCTCCATCTAACCTGTTTTTGAATGTCTCTAGGGATGAGGCATCCACCAGCTATTCCAGTGCTTCACTTCACTACTGTATCCAAAACTACTGGATCTCCATCCAGATTATGAACCACCACTCTCTGGGTACAATCTCGCAACCAGTTCCTCATCCATCAAACAATCCATCAAAACCATCTCCAATTTGAAGAGAATGATACTGAGGGGGACCATTTCAAAAGCCTTAATGAAGTCCAGATAGATGACATAAGTGGCTCTCTCCTTTTTCACTCACAGTTTCTCCATCATAAAAAGTTACAGGGTTGGTCAAGCAGGATCTGCCTTTGGTGAAGCCTTCATGGCTGTTCAGTATCACCTCCCTGTCTTCCTTGCTCCTTGGTATAGCTTCCAGGAGAATGTGATCCAAGATCTTCCCTAGCACAGAGATGAAGCTGACAGGTTGGTAGTTTCCTGGGTCATCCTTTCTACCCTTCTTAAAAATCATCATGGCATTGCTGTTTTTCCTGTTACCAGTGACTTCATCTGGCTGCCATGACTTTTCAAATATCATTGAGAATGTCTTGTCAACTACATCAATTTCATCAGGACTCTGGGTTGTATTTCACTGGGACCCACATACTTAGGGGTGTTCAGGTTCCTCAGCTGCAAACCTAATCTTCGCTTACAGCGAGTGTGACATTACTCCCTTATTCACCAACTTCTTACTCATTTGCTCAAACAGGGTGTGAAGAGCAGCTGACAGTGAGGACTGAGGCAAAAAAGCTGTTGAGTACCTCAGCCTTCCCCTTGTCCATAGTTACCATATTGCCTGTAATGCACGCTAGTGAGGGTATGCCTTGTTGAACTTCCCTTTTCTAGTTGATGTACTACAGAATCCTTTATTGTTCTTCTTTGTGACCCTTGCCAAGTCCATTTCCAGTTGGGCCTTGGCCTTCCTGACTCCATCCCTACATCACCTAGAAGCATCCCTATACTATTCCAAGGGTACCTGTCCCTGCTTCCACCACCTGCTCTCCAGTTTGACCAGCAGGTCCTAGCTCAGACATACCAGTCTCTTGCCTTTCTTTCCTAACCTTCTGCACCTGGGGATGGAGAGTTCTTGTGCATCATCCCCTCCAATTCATACTTTTTTCATGAGGGATAAAATGGATTAAAACAATTCAAATATATACAAGTGCAGAAACCCAGCATTAAAAGAGAAGACTGTTGTTTTAGCTGTAGGCTTAAGCTGAAGGCAAAGACCAAAATTAATGATGACCTCAATTAAATTTCCATAGTATCTCTGGGGAAACCTCAGGCCATACGTTGAAATTACTTTTATGTCAATGTCTATTGTTTGCTTTTCCCACAGAGTCTAAAGGAGTCATTCTTGCTTCGTGTTTCCATGCCGGAGGACATAATACAACTAAATGATGATAGAAGTGGGAAAAAAAAGTGCAAAGAGGTCACATTACACTCAATGATATACACTTTCCTTTTTCAGATATTGGAAGGAAAACAATGAAAGAAAAAGACAAAGACAGATCTTAGTGTTACATGATTGATGTTCTCATAAATTATACACTAACAGAAAAGATACTTGAAGTAAAAGAGAAACTGTGCTGAAAATTCAAAGTCATATAATTAAGTCCTTATCATCTACTGTGGGCTACACACAATCGAAAAGCTCACCTGGCAGTTAATTTTGTAAGTTTCAGTAGTTACAACAGGGAAAGAGTTAGCCCATCTTGTTAGGTGACTCACAGTCAGTTTGCAGTATGGGATGACAGGTCTAATTACACCATGTGGAGAAGAGAAATGCCATGCCACGGAATTCATGTGGCCCAAACTGAATCCTATATATCTACCGTGTTTAAACAAATAAAAGAACTAAATATATCACCATTTAGACTGGACAACAGGAAAAAATTCTTAACTGTGACAGCAGTGAAATACCAGAATAAGCTTCCCAAGTGAGGTGGTTGATGCTCCATGCTTGTTGATGTTCAGAAGGCATTTGGACAATGCCCTCAATAACTCACTTTATCTTTTTGTTAGTTCTAGAGTGGTCAGGCAGTTGGATTCAAAAATCCTTGTAGCCCCCCTCCAAATGAATTATTCTGTTCTAATATTTACCATTACATAAGCGTCCAGATTCCTAAAGTTATCAAAATATCCTACCTATTTTTAATTATTTTATATTTGGAAAGAAAAAGAAACAGATTTTTGTTGTTATTTTGATTTTTTGTTTTGTTAAATAAAAGATCTTATAAGCTCTCTTAGTACTGCAAGGAAGATTTATTCAATTTGTCCCTAAAAATCTTTCTTTTCCCATGACAGAAACACAATTTCTCTTTCAGCCATCCACATACATGTTTGTTGTGGCCTTCATTCTTGGCCAGTTATTGATTCTCTTACAAATCCTTATGATGGCCTTCAATGACAGAGATTAGATAGCACCATTAACCCACAGCCAAGGGCACTATATCACATATTAGATTTATTTTAATCAGACACCTGTGATCCCAAGCAATACTTAACAACTGATATGCCACTGAGAGTGTAATGCATGTAAAGAAAAGATCCAGATGGATAGCCTGCCCTCAAAACTAGCTTAACCTTAGTAATAGGGAGTATGCAATCAAAAGGGGAAAAAGCCAGAAAAGGAAAAAGGCTATAAAAGAACAGCACAGTGCACACGTTAAAGCACAAAGTAAAACAATTTGCAGAAGGTGTATATAAAAAATGATCAAAATGTTTCAGTTTAGGTCGTATCAAATGGAATTTAGGTTTCTACTCCCTCTGGAGCATTTGAATACTAAATTTGTTTTCCAGGACGTGGAAACAGTCTAGGTTTATTTTACAGCTTTGAAAAACTCTGTCATCAATTATAGGGCATATCCCATAATAATTTTTAAATGCAAGATGATTAATTAAATTAAAACAGGATTTGTAGTGTATTTCCAAATACATATTACCTGATTTTCTGGTACTTCTGGTGCACTTTCTTAAATTCCAACTGCATTTATTGCTTGAAAGGGAGAAACATTCTAGGTTTCATAAAATGCCTTTTCTCCAGTGACTTTCCTGATATATTTGTAATCATTTCCTGTTCCCTCACTTGAAAGACCAGAGAAAAATCTTGACAGCCTCCAATACAAGCAC
Source organism: Excalfactoria chinensis (assembly GCF_039878825.1). Taxonomy (NCBI): domain Eukaryota; kingdom Metazoa; phylum Chordata; class Aves; order Galliformes; family Phasianidae; genus Excalfactoria; species Excalfactoria chinensis. The sequence goes on along the minus strand of NC_092828.1, from coordinate 27,521,045 downwards.
TTTAAAGAGGCACTCAGTGCCCTCACTGCTAGCAATAGTTTTACCACTCAAAACTACCTCTTCTGAAGGCAAGATACAAGCTGCATCAGGAAAAGATGAACTATGCCAAGTTCTGCAAATATCTCCCCGACTAAGAAGCTGGTCTCAATCTCCCTTAACAATCCTTTAGTTAAGAGACAGCTAAGTGATTATAAAGTTATACCAGTACTACACTATTCTCCTCTATAATATTGAGAATTGCTTTCTGAATAACCAAGTTTCCTTCATTTCCAACAAGAAGCTGAACTTACTTTTAATTACAGACAGAAATTAAGAACTCTTGATAAAGTTTAGAAAGACCTGAAGACTTTCAAGGTGAGGCTGGACCAAGGCCTGGGCAACCTGATCTAGCTGTAGGTGTCCCCGTTCATTGCAGGGGAGTAGGGACTAGATGACCTTTAATGGTCCATTCCAACTCTAAGAATTCTGTGATTCTATGATTATCTAGCAGAATGTTAACTGGAACACTAACAAAGAGAACCATGCCATAAAATGTGTTAAAAAGCAGTAGAGCCTTAGGCTCAAGGTGGTGCCATGGTCCAATTGTATTTACTCACACTCATCTCTTCAGAGTAGACATTCATTCAAATATTTCTCCACATAGACGACAACAGATTCAAGCCATGAAGCTGAACAATTAAAATTCTTGTAAAAAGTAATGAAAAAAAAAAAAAAACAGAAAAAACAAACAAACAAACAAACAAAAAAAAAAAAAAAAAAAAAAAAACCATGGAAACATGGATAATCCATGATTCTGTGTTTCACTGGAGATACATGTATTGACAGTCATGTCAGCTAAGCGTTTGAAATTCTGAGACAGACTCTTACTTAGACTAAAATGGGAAACTACAGGAGTGCAATGTGGGGTAAACTAGGCAAGAATATAATTGGGAAAACAAAAAGAACAAAAAGATAGAGAAAGAATGCCCTACACAGCAAATCAAACAATACTTCCTTGCCTCTGCAAGCTGAGTCTTAAATGCCAAGATATGGGAGTCAGGGGATCTTAAAGTATTAAACCAACATATTTTGAAATTTTATCTCAGAAGGTATTCCATTATCATTGCCTTTATTTTCTTTGCTAACAGACTGTGAATTTCTCTCCAATAAACACTTGAGTAAGTGTTCTCCGGTGAATGAATGAATACTGACTGAGCTGTCAGACTGTAAAAGCTGTCCTAAAGGTATGAATACAAAGCTGGTTTTGACATAAATAATAATCAGGTTAAGCACTGATGCATATAAAGGATCAAAACAATATAATAACAGACTATCAAAATAGTCACAGCCTTCCAAAACTGCTTCATAGATTGGAATACAGGAGGTAGAAGAATGAATACATATTACTGGTTTTAATCATTGTTCAGCAGTGCTTTAATCCAAACAGAAGCTAGGTACGTATAAGGGAATTAGCTGTGGTGATGAGCATTTACCATGACCAGGAACATTTTTCTGCATGAGGAGGTAAAACAAAAATAATTTAAGTGAGGATAATAACAGTGCAGAAACCAAAAGGAGGCTACGTGGTGTGCGGAGAGGGGAATGTCCAAACTAAGGAATATGACCCTTATTAAAAGGTTAGTGGGAAAATTTCCAGCTCTTATACTGTCCTTTGATGCCCTTAGGATAGGCATGCTTCACAGATATCTGGGCAGACAGGTTTTAAAACCAAAGAAAATACAGGAGAAAGGCACACTGACTGCATCAACTTGATAAGCAAAATATATTAAGAACTATATTTTAATATACTTTAGTTTGTAAGTCCAAGCCAATAGTATCTCTAAAAAGGTACATTAAATGACTATTAGAAAAGACTGGAAAATGTCATGCTTTCAATTCCTAAATATGCACAAACCAGGGAAATTCATTTTTATGTTTCTTCAACTCTGATGACTCTTTTCACCTTGGCATTGCCCCCTAAATTCCCATAACTTCGAAGCCCTGGACCAAACTGATCTGAAGAAGCTCTCTTCAAATATATTAGATGGATAGAAGACTGAAAGTGCCTGCTGAAATTTGGCCACATCACCGTCATCTGATACCTGTGATTGATAAGTTGGCAAGTCATCAAGTTGACTTTCTTTGATAAATTAATCCATATCCTATCAGAAATGCTGTAGATCTAATCTCTCTGGACTGGGCAAGCACTTGACTTTCTCCCTAGTTAATAACCAATTATTGTTTTATTTCCTCATTAATTAATAATTCCTAATTACTAATTTAAAATAAGTAAATGATATCAGAAATAGTATTAGGCTCTATTATCAATACCATACTATAAATTAGAAGTTAACATTCTAAACTTAGCAGGAAAACAGAAGGATTAACTCAATTACTATGGAAGACAGGACAGAAAATAATGAAACCGAGATGAGTATGGATTAATGAGGATATATAGAGCTAAAAGATTACCAACAGACTTATGAGAATGTTACTCTTTTTTTCATATAGTCACAAATGAATTTGTCGTGGAAAGGAAATGGTGAGAGATGTGCCAGTGAAGTTTGGTGACATGTAATGAAATCTTTGCATATGCAAAATGATACCAGAATGGCATAAACAAAGAACTGAGTGATCTTGAGTGCTGTAACAGAAAAATGTGAGATAAAATATAATAGGAAAAGATGAGAGGTTATACACTTCAGGGCTAAAAAGCATTATTATTCATTAGAAGCTGATTTGTCCTATACTGGAAACTATGCAAGGAAACAGATATGAGTTTATTAAGTAATCAATGGAGAACTGTGAGACAGTGAAGTTATGCACAAATGACAACAGGCAACTGTGGAATATGTAAGAAGAGCATTTTCAAGAAAGAACTGAAGGGGAAAAAGAAAAGTGTTACTACTGTGGCTGGATCAATAACACTACCATCAACCGTCAGACCATTAATCAGGCTCAGAGAAGGGGCTGCTGCAGAAAGATCTGGGGAAGATGGAGGCTTTTTACCTCTTGAGGAGTGAGGTGACAGCATGAATTTCAAATGCAGGAACTAGGAAAAAAGAAAATCTCTTCCACTCGAATGTTAGATTACATGATTCTTGAAGTGGCAGAGGACTCGATTAAATGATTTGGAGATAGACACCGTTCCTGCAAACCACACAGATGATAGCATGATCTGTTCTTAAAGTCCAAGTATATAAAAATATAACAAAGTAGCTGCTTAGAGCTTCAGTAAATATTCCAGAGGTGTCTATCATGTGGGCTCGTGCTATGGAACAGGAAAGAAACAAACCTATGGTGCATCTATTGAGACTGGATGGAAATGAGCTGTTCAGCTGAGGAAAAGGGCACAAACAATACCAGAACAGTGTTTCTGTATAACTGTAGAGATAAACAGAATTGCATTTTAGTGATTTTCTCACCATCTACAGTGCTAATCTTACATTTTTCTGTTCAGGGATTTAAAAAAAAAAAAAAACAAAAAACAAAAAAAAAACATACACACAAGGATTAAAACTTACACTGATTTATTCGACCATAAATAAATAAATAAATAAATAAATAAATAAAGTAAAATAAAAGCCAGGAGTTTTCTAATAAATAAGTACTGAATATTCCAATGATTTCAATGCACACTCAGGAACTCCTCTAGTTTACCTGGCAGTAAAACAGTGTCTGATAGAATCAGAAAGCCAGGGACCTTTTTTTAGTTTTCTTGACAATAATTCTAGGAGAAAATACACTGAAAAAATTAATTTACTTCTTCTTTAGACTTGATCTTACATGTATCAGGCCTGAAGTGGTAATGGACCTTTTGGAACAGTCAGCTTTGCAACTAATTTTTCAAAGATGCTGCATTTCAGAATTATTTGAGGGAATATACTGTTTATCAGATTAAAAAACAAAAAGAAAATACAAACAAACAAACAAAACTGTTTTCATTATAAAATGTGTGCAACTGTAACTTCCTTCCCATGTTCTGAAACTCCAGTTTGAACCTCTTAAGAATTCTAATTGAAGAACAAATTAATTAATTGCCAGACTTTACACAGGACAAGCTTTGTCAAAGTGAGCAACTTGACCCATCTTCATTGATCTGCCTTATTAAATAAAGGTCTCACCCAAAGCTTTAATTTCAGGGTAAAAGCTATAGCACTATTGGAATATTCAACCGCTGACCTAGACCAGACGTCTGAGTCTCCACATTGATGGACAAGAGTCAGGATTCATACACTGGGCAAGATCAGATCATGTACATATATTTACAGTTGACTGGAAACTAGCCTTGCTTAAGCACACTGTTGTAAAAATTTTTCCATATCCAGAGAATGAGTCAATTTATGTAAATGAAATGAGCTGTAGAAAAAGGCATGTCAGAATACAGAAGGGAAACAATGGATAGGAAATGATTTCCTTGTGTAAAAAAGATATCAGATCTTGCATAGAATGCATTTTGAGGTGTTAAAATTACTTCTGGGAAGCAGAGGTTGGTGCTTGTTCAGCTCTACATTTCTAAACTGCTACTTTTCTGTGATTAGAGTCTAAGCCAGGTTTGTTTTCTTTCCAGTTTGCTTGGCCAAAACCATCCAAGCTGAAGAAATGCAGGAAGTATATTGTGTTTCCCAATTATACAAGAAGCATGTGGAGCTTCCTACTGCCCTTTTAAATCATAGCAAAACTGCAGCATGAAGCCATAATTTGATCTTCAGTATTTTACAGTCATTAATATGCACACAAATTTTTGTAATACACACTTGGCCACTGAAGTAAATTGTTTTTAGAAATACTGAAGTTAGGTATTAAATGTCATATTCTGGCCTTCTTGGATTTATTCCTGTGTATACCTTTGTGAGGTGGGAAATAGTTTTTAAATTTTGTATATCAAACTACACCTTTTCCTTTAATAAAGCAATATTGGTATGTTGTAAATAAATGTGAAAAGAGGTGTCACACATAAGCAATATGCATTAAACTTTATCACAGTTGGCATCAGTTTGCTATGCTGTAAAGTGATGGAAAAATGAATTTGGTTTGAAGCGATTTTAGTTCACTTTTGAAATTCCATCTTAGGGTAGGCAAATAAGTGCCTACAAAATTATGTTTACTGAGCAAGTGGGAATATGTTAGAAAGTACCTCTGCGTAAGGCATATGAGCTGTGTAATGAAATGCTTTCAATGCCACTAAACATTTGTTTTTAATAGAGGAGTTGGACACAAGATTGTCCCCATAAAATAGTTCTTGGACAGGTGATTTCCTGCCAGTAAAAATGTTTTCTAAATTTTTGTTGAATTGCTTTCCCTTTCCTGCAAACTAGTCATTCTGAGGTACAAAAATCAATCCTGACATTCCCATTTTTAACATTTACCTTAATGCATTTTATTTTCTTTTTTTTTAAAGACAAGTATCTTGTTTCTGGACATACTGAGTAATGGATGCTTAGAGGAAAGATATAAGGAGCAAGGCAAGTATGGATTGATTCTTCCCTGCTATAACAATGTCTGGCAAACAAGATAGAGATGGCAGCCATACCACCCTTTTGAATAATCTCTGATAGTCATAATCATGAACTTGTTGCACCCTTTCTAGAAAGCATACAAATATTAATCTTCTACACAGTTCTATGGCAATAATGTCCACTATAAAGTATAGGTGCTAGATGTTAAAAATACACTTGCTTTTTTTTGTTTGTTTGTTCTTGAGAGGTCTGTAGCTTGACTTACAATGAAGAGTGAAATGTGGTTCTATGTGCTATTCACGTTCTTATAGATTTTCTTCCTTCTTATTCTTCATTTACTTCCCAATATAAGGGCATTAATCAGAATTGAAAGGGAAAATGAGAAGACTCAGAATACATAGTAGGAATTTTTCTTGTTTGGGAAAAAAATTAACTAGACTTTTGTGGTCGGTAGGATGACAACTACAACTAAAGAAAAACATCAAACAAAAACTAGAAATAGTTTGGGAGAATAGTAAATGTACAACTGAAAAATTGTCTCCCTTCATCTGAAACAGATAGTTTATCAATGTTGAGGTTGATTGTTTAGAGTAGAAGAACTTAAAATCCCCAATAGTTATGTAGCTTACTAGATTTCAGGAGAGAAAAATCCTAGGTCAGAACCAAAAGTCCCATAATTTTCTCCAGTAGTTCATCAGCTGAATAAGACCAAACTAAAAGGTTCATTTCTCAGCTCCACAGGGACTTACAGCAAAAACACTCAGTCAGTCTTGCCAAGATCTGAACTAACTAACCTGAGAGGTTTAAAAATGAGGCACAGCAAAAAGGATTATTCAGATAATTGCAACATTTTAAGTACTTTGTATATTACCTAAATTAATTGAAGTTAAATGACATCAAAATTTGCCATTCATCCTCAAAGCACAGCTTCTTCTACCAACATTCATTTATGTCTTTCCCTCTTAGGGGAAGGTTAGGGGGAAGTTCTTTACTAGGAGAGTGGTGAGGTCCTGGAACAGGCTGCCCAGGGACGCTGTGGATGCCCCGTCCTTGGAGGTGTTCAAGGCCAGGTTGGATGGGGCCCTGGGCAACCTGATCTAGTAAATGTGTATGTTTGGTGGCCCTGCCAGGCAGGGGGGTTGGAACTACATGATCCTTGAGGTCCCTTCCAACCAAGGTCATTCTGTGATTCTGTGATTCTCTTCACCCAAAAAGATTGGGAAGTGAGAAAGGAATTCTTTTTCTTTTTCCTTTCCCTCAAAGGATGACCAAAGCCTCATGAGATCAAAACAAATTGTTTTCAGAACCATATAAGGAACTGTAAATTAATTCCAGATAATTACTCCCATTTTGAGTTGCTGCAGCAAATCTTAACAGAAATGCTTCTAACAATAATCACCTAGTAATATTTTATGCTTGCACTCAACTCATAACATTCAAATATTATTTTTAATAATTCCTCAGTCAAAAATGGCAAAAATATAGGTAATTCTTTCGCAGGGGATCTATAATATAGTTTCTATCTGGAAATACTCAGTACTCAGCCATTCCCACAAACATGGATTCAGGACCATGGCTTCAGTCTCCAGTGGGAAGTTATCTTTGCAGTCAGAAAACTGAAAACACTATTTATTTGTTTTGTTTTTTACAGCTATACTTAGATTCTGTCTGAAACTTGTAGTGAAGGACTTCAGGATTCATTTTGCAGTCAATACATTCACAGCTGGGAGACATTCATTCAGACTACAGTTAACATTCAGCCGAAGCTAAAAGTGGATTAAAGCAAAATTTTGGCTCTAGATACAGTCTCACTGTTTTACAGAGACACCTCAAACTGGATTTATGCAGACAGACAATCTTGGCAGCACATCGACATCATGAAATGAAGTGCAGCATAGTGTTCCCTAAACTAGCAGAGATCCAAGCCACAAGTTCATGAAGAACAGGAAAAGGCTGTGCAGAAGAAGCTGCAGACATACAGTTTTTTGCATTACTATCTTTAACACTGCCAGAAGCAGTCTCCACACCAGAACACTCAGCACTATTCCATCTAGAATTACCACAAGCTAGTTTTGTACTCACGACTATAAATACATTTGAAATCAAACAGAATATTACAGTCCAGTTTTCTCCTGACAGTGTTTCCCCCTCCCCCCACCCAGGTTTCTAAACCTTTCTGTTTTAACTCTCTGGTGTTTTAAAAGCATCAGTGAAGGTAGTGTGGACGTGTGCTGCTGCTTCTGAAGTGGAAAGATACCACCTGCACAAACCAGAGCCAAAAACATAGAGAACTGAATGACAAATTGCTAAAAGAGCTACTGGTGACAAGGAAAGAGGAAAGTCTGAGTCTCTGGGGGATGCATTTGTAGAACTACAGACAGGCTTTTGAAGTTTAATTCCAAGAGTGAAGTCTTGTCTGAGGATTCCCAAGTGCAAGAAGGTGCCCAGCTCAGAAACATCAGTCAGAGAATCAGATGAATTACACATCTGGGCTGACCTGTTTTTGCAGATCACTCCTTCTATTACTAGCCCGCATCAGTGCTGCTCTGTGTATCTAGCTCTTACTGCATACAGTACAAGGATTCTTCATTTTTATCTCATAGCCACAGATTTGGAGGCTTAAGGGACGTTTAAGAGCATGTCTGTGCCACAGGCTGAAGGTGATCTGCTCACCCCAAAGCTGGCTCCACAGGGAGGCATATCTCAGTGGCAGGGAAGCACAGTGCTAGAACCCAGGAAAAACAGACACAATGTTCTGAACTAATATCATTCAAACTAGTAAGTCTTTCACTATCTATCACAAGCTTGACTGCAGCATCAAGCTGATACAGCTGAACAGTACTGCTAGTCACTGGTCATTCTTACACCATGTATTTCAGCACTTCTCTCTACTCCAGGATGCCCAACCCAATTGGTCACATTTTGCACACACAGATGTTTGACTTGCCCTTTCAACTTCCTACCAGTCCAGTAAAAGACAGCAAACTACTCAGAGGCAGCTGAAAAGTGAGGTTAGCAAGCAGAAACTAAGAGGTGGGGAACACAAAGAGACAGGAATATTTTAAGTAGGTTTATTTTTATTTGGTCAATAATGATCTGGGTTTTTTTAACTGAATCATATGTTCACTGAAAGTTTTTGCATTGACCAGAGGGGACCACTAAACAGATTGTGCTTCAACAGCCTTGATATCAAGCTCTCAGCATTTCTCAACATTCTAATCTGGAATTAGTTTCTATGCCCAAGTATCTAAATGACATGGCAAAGCTTCCACCATCTCCTTGTCGATTTCAACTAAATGAAGACTGGCATAATTATAACATAAAACCATAAACAGGGACAAATTATATATAAGTGGCACAACTAAAGGTTGATTGAAATGTTAAAGATCAGGAGTTATAACATGTAATTAGCCATGATTGAATCACTTGAGGCTAACTGTTAGTGCATAGAATCTCAAAGGAATGGGTTGTAATTTTGCAGTTTACTGATATTTATCTCCCTGAATAGTTCCTTGAATTTCAGCTTCAAGACAGGGGTTTTACCAGTAGTTACTGTTTCTACAGTAACACAGTTAATTTCACTACATTTGATTCAAAACCTCAAAATATCTTCTGGAGTTCTTGAAATTTATCTAGGACCTGATCATTTCTAAATGACAGTTAATTACAGGAAAGAAATAGTTATGCGTAAGTATTCTGCAGTTGTAACGTTCAGGCACTTCCCTTGGTAAAGTATAATCATAGTGGTGTTCTTTGGTAGATAGTGGTTTTCTTTAGTAAGAAGATACTGTCATGGGTTAGAGCATCTCCTAGGCAAATAAAAAAAAAAATTACTGAAAGTAGAATGGGAAGACTCTATAGGATTATTAATTTTTCTAGTTTAATATACATAGGCTTAACATTATTGATATCTTAATTTCCTATGTATAATTTCAGTACCTGAGAAAACTTGAAAAACATTTTCAATCAATGAAAAGGAAGAACACATTTGCAATGGGAAACAGAAATAATAATTAAAGCAATGATTTTATTTAGCAACTCCTTATTTGGAATACTGTAATGTTTTGAATTCCCAGTGTAAAATATTCAGTCTTTAAAAATGGGGTTGCTTAGACACCACAAATGACATTCATAAAAATAGGAGCAAAAAAAAATTACTTCTTATTGTTAGCTCCGAGCGGTATTCATAAGAAAAAAAAGAATGAATATAAAGAAGAATGAAAGTTCGAAAAAAGAAGTAAAGATGTACACGTACAGTAGAAGTCAATTGAGAATTTTGTACAATCCATTAATACTTTCCTAGGAGCATAAAGGATATTTTCCTGAAGAAATGATTTTTCTATTTCAAACACTGAATAATGTTTTTATTTTAAAGCCTTTCATGCACGATGATAGATGGGAGATTTATCTTACAGTACTATTCTACATACTCTCTTCCTTTCCCTACGTGATCAGATTTTATAACAATTAGTCAAAACAAAGTCACACTATACACATTAACAGTCCTTTTCATGCTCAAACTCAGACACATAGCTGCATTCCCTGTCAAAATACTGCAACCATTTCCATGTCCAGGAATTCAAAAGCTGTCACCACTGAAGATCATGGGAGGAAGGGGCCAATTCATCTAACAAAACCAGATAAACATTATTTTGAGGGGCTGGTTCGTTTGTTTGTTTGGTACCCCTATAAACCTTGACATACTATTTTAACATTCATTAAGACAAACAGTCCCACTTAATAACTGCATTCATTATGTTACAGCCATGCAGAACATGGTTTATATTCTAAAAACAATCTTAGCAAGCCGAAAGAATAAAACAGACTCTCACTAACAAAACATTACCTTAGATTCTGCAGAACATAGTCACAGTCCATAGGAGAAATCCACATTCCCCTTAGCAAGGAATACTGATTTCCAACACTGATCACCTAAAGGTAACAGTTAGACCCAACCAATTTGCTCATCTTAGAAAGAAACTTCCAGCTCTAAAGTTTAATACTGAATAAGTATTGTTTCACTGACATGTCTTTTTCAAACATTTGATTTTCAGATGTTTTTCTTGCTCTTTTCCATGTTGAGAGAAACTGTACAGAAGAAATGATTCAAATTAACTAAGAACAGTAATGGAAATACAATTTTCCCTTCAGATAGAAGGAATGTAATAATTTGAATTTCTTTCTCCTGTTTAAATTACATATATGACTCAAATTCAAAGTGTAGATTGAAGTACATTGAAGGGAATGCAGGAATAACCATATTTCTGGTATGTTTCCTGGCACACCCACCCTCCAGCTCATACAGATGCTTTTTCACTGCTAACAAGTAGTCTGCACATGCAGGCTTCTCATGGTCTGATCTGGCTTTTCAAAACACACCTGAGTTCTCACAGACTGCAAGAAAAAAGGGTTTTGTCTCAAGAAGTGCCTCTGGAAGTCCAGGTAGATGTGCTTGCTTGACCTTGAAGCAATGTTTCAAAAGATTGTGGCAGACAGACGGAACAGTTCTCTAATGATAAGAATCTTAGTTACTCTCAGGAAGCATTACCTCAAGCAGTTTTCACCCTCTTCATTTTCTTACTCTTCACATACTTTTTGCCAGCTTACCATTCAGTTCTGATATCTTTCCCCTTAACTCAAAAGATCCTTAACACCAGGCAAGCACAAGTGTTCAAATATGTGGACATTTCCTCATCAACAAAGACATCTTTTTAGTTCTCAGTGCTGGTCTGTATCCATAACTAGCCAGATCTTCTGAACTATTTTTGTCCACGGTGACATTCATAATTTAACAAGATAAATAATCCTATCTAATTGTAATGTTACATGTTTAAGTAACTGTACTTTCCAGGCCCAAAGGCCGTTGGTAAAGAGCAATGGTATTTTTGCTCTTGGTGCAATACTCATTTATACATGCTATTTTTAAAAGCATATATGTAAAAATACTTACAGATCCATACTCAAGGTTGCTGGATGGCAACTAGAATGTCCTTTGTTGCTGTCTGAAACTTCCAGAGTCTTTGAAGCATGTAGCCATTCACTGAACCTTGAGACTGGATTTTGCCATTGCTCATGTTGCTCACTATATACAACACATTGTCCATTCTTACTTTTTCTACTATGCCTATTAAAAAATAAAATAATACAATAATACAATAATAAAATAATAATAATAATAGAAATATATATATATATAAATTCAGTGCTTTTCTTCAGTGTGCAGGGCATCTCAGAAAATGAACAGTACCAATGCAGATTATTAGATGTGCAGGTAATGATGTATTCCCTCCATCAAACTCTTCATAGATAATAAAAATTACATGCTTGTTGCAGACACACTAATTACGAGCAGTTAAGGACAAAAAAAATTGAATCCCTTCCTAATGTGCAGATTAGCCTGTATTGAACACTGTATTCTGTAAATAAAATAAAATAATCTAATTTTCTTAGAATAAAATTAGAAATACATTTGAAAATTATTAAATTTGAAATACATCCAGTGAAGCTGATGAATTAAATTGATAGAGGAGCTTCTCCACCATGTAATCCTGACTGAAATGAAGGAAATTATTTATTTGGCTCACATGAGTTCAGCGTTTCATATAACAAGAGTATCTGGAGATGGCACACAAGACCAGGACCGTGCCAACTGACACAGAAACATTTGTAACTACAGTCTCTTTTCAACAGCTCAATAAAAAGTGATTTTGTGCATATTTTTTTTTCTTTACTATTAATAACAAGGGTATCTTCATGGGAAAAAATGCCACAGCTAGAACAAGATAGGCCTCTGTGAAGCTGAAATTTCTAAATAAGCCCTGAGAAATGGAGGCAGTGGTCGACAGTTGTGAGTTACCTCCTGTTTGGCCCCAGCACTGCAGAGAAAACTCTATTGAAGATTCCTACTCTGAGCCAGCTGTCTGCAAAATCCTGAGTTTCCAGACTTCCACCCCACTGTGCTAGATTTATTCAGCTGCCAAAAGACGTGTGTTTCTAATTGCTCTGTCCTAGATTTGGGCTGTGGCATGGCACTGACAAAAAATTGGTTAGAATCTTCAGAAGAATCTCTTTCAAGCTGTAAAAATGTTTAGACACTAGATCAAACCACTAGGAACTCCCCGACCTTTTAAAATGAAAAGGCTCTGCTGTGTGCCTTAGAAACACATAGCTAAATTAGGAGAAAAAATGTCATAGACCTTTAGTTCAAGGGAATGTCCCCTGTCACTGAGCCTATTAGTAGCTGTAGCTAGAAAAACTAGAAAACAAAATCAGAAGCACCATTAAAAGATGAAATAAACCCTTAATTGTCATCCATTCACGTTGGAAATTTGTACCTAACAAGAAAAAGCCACACATATTCATGAAGGAATATTTATGGACTTTTATTTGTATTAAGGCAGTAGCCTGGAGCCCTCGGACATGCCTTAGGACTATGTCCTCATCCCTGTACAAGGACAGACTAAAAGTCAGCCCCTGCCCAAGTAGTTTGCCACGTTCTCAAACTCCGTTATTTCTGTGAAATTCCTGTCCATGACACATTGTGGTTTGCCATCATTCTTGTAGCAAAATACATTTTACAGGTGATTAAAGGCTTAGCATCGAAAATCCACATAAAAGACCCCAGAGCTCCAGGAAGGCCAGGAGGGCAGTGCCAGGACAGGTAACAACACCAGCATTTCAGCTCCTTACCTCAGCTTCTTAGAGCTGTGCTGCTGATGATACAGCTACATGTAAGCACCTCCAATTTATGTCAATAAACTTGGGGGCTGCAACAGATCTGACAACAGAGAGGAGAGAAAGCAGGTCAGAATTGTGCTGTGTCACCTGCTCAACCCAGCATCATGCAGTAGCTGCAAAGCTGGAGGGAGGCAGGGGACAGCCCTGCTGCCACTAAGACGCCTTACTACAAGGAAATTCTCTGTCTGTCTTAAGCATCATCAGAGCCTGAAAAATACAGTTTTCATTCACAGTGCATCTGTGCCACTAGATGAATGATAATATCTCTCCGTGTAACTACAGATCTTTCTTTCCTACAGAACAGAGGTCTAGTGGGTCAGCATGCAGCCTTAGCAGCTTGCGTTCAGCAGCAAATCAGGCACCGAGCTAAGACAACTCCTCCATCTGCATTTGGCTGGTAGCAAACCTAGACAATTTCAGCTGCATTAACACTGAGCTATGAGGATTTTGTCTCAGGGTTTGAGTACCCTCACTCCCCATTCTGCAGTTAGCAGCATAAAGACAGCTTGGAACCATCTGCACTGCCAATACCAACTCATTCTCTGTTTAATGAACTTTCTTCAAAAAAGAAAAAGATGAACTGTGATAATCCAAGTCTAGCTACGGCAAGATGAAGCTGGGTCTTGTTTTCATTCTTTCTGTTTTCAGTGGAGTTGCTTCTAGCAACAAGGCTCTACAGGAGCAGTCGGCAAAGAGAACAACTTTCATCCTTGTGCTCACCCACTCAGTTTAAATTGAATGAAATGTCTGTTGCTCCTTTCTTAGCTTTGTGCATTTATGCAGGCTTACTATTTCTTTCTTTCTTTCTTTCTTTCTTTCTTTTTTCAGTTTCTACTACTTCCTTCTCTCCATTAAAAAAAAAAAAAAAAAAAAATGGCAAAGCTGTAAAGCAAAACAGTCATTTTGATCTGAAAGGCTTCATTTGCAACAAAACTCAAAAGGATATATGTATGCACTGTTACTTAAACTTACTGGCAGTTCTGCAATACAGTCAATTTCCAAATACAAATTAAAATTTGTTGTCCTTAAGTCCTCCAGGGGAGAATACAATCACAGTTTTCTAAAATGATTTTCCTCCCTCATGCTTCGAACTCCCTTGTTGCATTGAATTTCTTTCTATGAAAGGCGCAAGCATAAAGGGAAGCTTCAATGTCATAGAAGGGACAATGCCATGATTATGGAGAAAGTATTTGTGAAACACATGAGGAAAAATGTGTTTAAAAACAAAACAAAACAAACAAAAACAGCTTATTTTTCTCTACTACTCACTTCTGTTAGTTTAACAGTATGTTCAAAATCTGCAGACAGAACTTACTTTTATGATATACAAATACGAGAAAGATGCTACAGAAGTAGCCACATTGCCAACACCACAAAAGCCAACATAAAAATATATTTCAAGAAAGTTGGTTTGGAAAAATGATATCTTTCATGTAATTGTTCATTGGTACGTAAGTGAAGGTCCAAGCATATCCAGGCAGAAAAACTTTACACACCATGGTTTTATTACAATGTAGGTCACTCTGAAAATAGTACCTCCTATTTATTTTCATAGAAACTATAACAGATACTAAGAACATAATAACACTACTTGATAAAGTAAATTCTCAGCTACAAAACACTGTTTTTCAACATAGTCCCCACCATTAGCTGAGTAATTTCACCAGAAGTGAATAAGAGACTACATGCCATTCTCATAAAAACCTGCACCAGTGGAAGTTACCCATTTACTTCACATCTGCTATGATGGTGTCATTGCTACAAAAATGTTACCCACACAGTCTGTCTTTCATTGGCACAAACAGATGGAAGGCAGAAGGAGCCAAATCCAGAATATATGCTGGATGTAGTAGCACAGTCCAGTCAAGACTGGCAATGTGCTCCACGGTCTTCAAGTTGTTACCGGGCCCGGTGTTATTGTGTTACAAGAGAAAAGTTCACTTCTTCTCTGACCTGAACTGGAAATTTGAGCCTTCAGCTTCTTGATGTAGCAGTCAGAGTTGACAGTTCTTTCTGGGTTCCAGGAAATCCAGAAAGATCACCCCCTTCCTATCCCAAATGACAGAGTATATTGCTTTACTCGCTGAGGGCTGCAAGTTTTCAATGGAGAATTCCTATGTCACCATTCCATGGATTAATACTACGACTACAGTTCAGAGTGGTGACATCACATCTTGGCTCTGATAATGATGCAATCCAAGAATCTGCCACCTTCAGTCTCATGTTGATTCAACAGGGCCTAAGAAAGTTGCACACAGTGCTTTTTTCTGCTCCTTAGTGTGCAGTTGAGGGGCCCAAATGGCACAAATATTGCAATATTCCAACATTGCTACCATTTTTTCCAATACGCTGAATCTGACATCCAGCCCCATACACAGTTCCCTGCTTGTAACCCACTCGTTCACACAGATGAGCTGATAGAGACACTCTTCACTTAATGGTGTGAGAACTGTGCACAGTTTGTCTTTCAAATGGGTGCCATGACTGCTGAAACACACCACCCACTGCCTCTCTGTGCTAATTTCTGCGCTCTCCAGAAACATTCAGCAAGTGTGAATGAATGTCAGTGAATGCTGTTTTCTTCACCTGGAGGAATTCAATACCAAACCTTTGCTCCACATAGACTTCCATGTCAGATGCCATTCTGTCAGATTACCCCTCTGCTGTCATTTCTCATACAGAAACAAAACAGAATATTTTGTCACTGGGAAGGTTCAGCTTCTACTATCATACCACCACCCTCCATCTCCGATACCATGGGCCAACATAATAAAATAGGAAGTATTAATTTCAGAGCAACTTACATATTCAGCAATATTTCTTCAAGCTGAGTTTGTTTTTAGACATCCAACTTTGTTACTTAGGCACCAGAGATGCTCAGATTCATGCTGAATTTAATAAGCCACCTAAATAGTACTGTTGTTTGGTCAGATATTCTTCCATTCCAGATTTCTCTATTTATAACACAAGATAACTACTGCTATCAGAAAGATTCCAATGAGAAAAAAATATTAATTTAAATCTCTTTAGAACTGAAAGAAAATAAATCAAGAGATTTGCAGAATGCACAAAGATTTCAAAGATGAATGGAGAGTAGTAAAATGATAATAAATGTTTACAAACCAGTCAAAAGACTGCTAGAGCAAAGTAAGCCCAGGGATACAGTTTAGTTTCCATGCCATTCTGAGACAAGATTAGAAAAGTCCAGATAAAAATGCTGTAGCAAGTTTCCATAATTTGCCACATATTTACGGACTACTGAAAAAGTAGATGATAAAAGGAATTAATTCCTGATTTACATATTCTGCTAATAAAGTGGCAAGGTCTTAAGGAACAAACACAACAGCTGCAAATTAAGTAATTACGTATCTGTATGCAAATTTGCAGACATCTCATAAATGTTGGAATACTATTTGCAATGCTAATTGAGTGCCTTTTATTGCCTCTGCATAATTCCTACACGTGATTTTTTGCCAGATGTCATTGTAGCTTGAAAAAACCTTTATTGTCAGGTTAGCTGAGGTAGCACACATTAACACTGCTCATAAAAATCCTATTTTTAATTAAATTACCTGCACTGTCTCAATAATTTCTCACTGATTTCCTGTCCAAACCAGTTGGTTTCTTTTTTTCAAACTGCACCAGTGTTTCACAACTTCTAAATATGTGAGTTTTTCTGTCCCATTTTGACAAAATTTAATTCAAAATAATTTAAGTATCATCTACAGGAGCCAAGATCAGTTCCTCACAGAACTTTCACAGAGAGAAAGACATAAAGAGAGAGCAGCAAAGTGTTAAGAAAAAGACAAACATGGAATAGTTGGTGACAATTCTGAAAATCTCTCACAGTAAAGGATACATGAAGACTGCAACCAACATATGGTATCACTGAATCTCTCATTTGAATGGTAACTGTAATGTTTAGTGTAAGTTGTTAGCTGGAACCATATTTGCTGCGCAGGGCATTTTTATGAAAGGCCTGGTTTAAACAATGTTTTCCACACATATTTCTTGGTCATAAGCCAAATGACTGAGCAAGAAGATCAAAGAAAAATCAATGGTGAGAATAAACAAGCAAGAAACTATTTCTTCCTCTTCCTGTTTATGTATATTTGTATAGGATCCAATAAAATATAGAAAAATAATAATAATAATAATTCTCACTAAAACAAGCTTAGTAAAAACCTTACGATACTCTTGATTTAGATCACCTTCCTTTCTAAAGCCATGAAGCAATGTTAGACCTTTCCCAGCCAGTCAAATAAATGTAATCATTTTAATGGCTTAGCTGGCCAATCTGTTCTGACTGAAGGAACAAATCCATCTTCTGAGCAGGAAGATAGCTTTTCACATGCTTTCCTATCCTAAGTTTCTCAACACAGTCAGCTAAAACCTCAGCATCAAGAGAGCAATAATGTACTTTCTGGAAAGAATTCTACCCACATTTCAGCATGAACCATGAAATCAGATTGCTCCACAAAATAAATAAATATTATTATAGGCTTGCCATAGGGCTGAGTCTTCCAAAATACCTGGTTGTATGGAATCTACTACACCATTTGCTGAGGGAAGCACTTTTTGTAACAGTACTGTAAACTATACCTGGCACAAACTATTCATAGTACCATATCTGGCTCAGTACTGAATAAACCTGGGATTGTGTACCAAGATCTGGCCTTTTTTTCACCTTCCACTTTATGGAATTTTCCACTAAGAATGACTACTTTGTGAAATTTAGTATTATCAGTATCAAATCATAACAGCTGCAAGGGTCAAATCCAACTGTAAATGAACATGTAATCCAATTTAGCTTCATCTGACTGAGGACTGATTTTCTAGAGAAGATTATCTGACAGTTGTTCTTCCTTGCCATTGGGTTAGGAGCTGGGTCTGTAAATACAGAATCATAGAATCACTCAGGTTGAAAAAGACCTTAAGATCATCAAGTCCAACCATTGCCTAACCTACCCTAACCAGCAACCCTTCAGTAAATCATGTCCCTGAGCACCATATCCAAATGGCTCTTAAACACATCCAGGGATGGTGACTCAACCACCTCCCTGGGGAGCCTATTCCAGCTCTTAAAAACTCTTTCTGTAAAGAAGTTTTTCCTGATATCCAACCTAAACTTACCCTAGTGCGACCTGAGGCCACTTCCCCACATCCTGTCACCTGTTACCAGTAAGAAGAGACTAACACCGCTCTCGCTGTAAGCACCTTTCAGATATTGGAAGAGAGCAATAAGGTCTCCTCTCAGCCTCCTCTAGCCCTGACTAACCAGCCCCAGTTCCTCCAGTCTCTCCTCATTGGGCATATTCTCCAAACCCTCCACAAGCCTTGTTGCCCTTTTTTGGACCTGCTCCCACACCTCAATGCTACCAGGATCATCTTTGCGGCCCTTTTTGAAGATGGGTGTCACATTCACCAGCCTCCAGTCTGCTGGGACATACCTGGTTAGCCAGGATTGCTGAAGAATGATGTGATGAAGAGTGGCTTGGTAACCACACCCACAAACTCCCTGAGCACTCTAGGTGCAATCCATCCAGCCCTGTAAAAACTGGAAAACAGAAGGAGCAAGCAATCCAATATTTATACCATATGTGCATCAGTTGTCCTTGGGACCAGCCTTTTAGAAGGCAAGTCTCTGGATGTCTTGGATTTGTAAATATTATTAATTCAAAAAGAATTCTAATGAATGAAGCAGAATGAGTAAATAACGATTGCAAAAACATCACAGATCTACTGCTAATAAAAATTATTACACCACTAATAATAGAATGGCATGCATCTCTAAAGCCACAAATAAACTATATGAATTGGAAATAAATTCAGACTTTGAAAATGTTTGAATAACAGTGCTGTATTTCTGTTTCACAAAAATATTCACAGGATAAAAATGTTACAAATGTGCAAATACCAAGTGCAAAGAACTGACTGTCACAGATCAGTGTCTTTGAAATGTGAGATGTCAACAGTGCAAATCTACCTTTATCCCTTGATTTCCTGTTTTATTTAACTACATGGTTGTTAAACCTAGCAAGTAAGATTTCAGAAACAGATTACAAACATTTTAAATTGTTTGAAATTGATACAAAGGAAAAAACAATACACAGGTCAGCTTTTAGCTACAAGTCGCTTGGTTACTGCATGATGCATTCCAAATGAGTAGGATTTGAGTATTTGCTTTATTTTATCGGCTCAGAAAATCCCACCTGCAGTTACCATAGTTGTCCTAAACAACAATTATCACCAAAGTAACATTGAGTGCTTCCCAATAAGCTGGGCTCGGTGAATTCATTGCTCCTTTGAGATCATGGTGTTCTATTTATTTTATTATTAAATAAATATTTGTTTATTTTATTGTTGTCCTTAGAAGTATATCCAAGAAAATTATGAATTAGTAATAGGTAATCCTCATACAATCAGATGATAAATCTAAGAGTTATTCAAACTGCTGGGATAACCACAACCCAGCTATGCATTTAGTCCATTAAGATTTTTTGCACTTTTTAAAAGACAAAAAATGAATATATTTTTTTAAACTTCAAGTGAAACTTCTGTAGCTAGTACCCGGGCAATGCTTGTCTGTCCTGTTCAGCCTTTCTAGATGTATATTGTTCAGGACAGGGACCAGAAAATGGTCCCATACTGAACAAACTGGAGCTCTTTATTCACTTTTACACAGCAGCTTAGAATAATCATTCCAGAAAGCAGGGATCTAGAATGGGAACTGAGAAGATGCAGAAACCTAAAAGTCATACTTAACACAAAGTTTGAACTGATTTAACTTGTTATGTTCCATAAAATTGTAAAATGAAAAAATACAGGAGATGGATGTTTGAATGTGGCTTGAGGACAGATGAAAGGATGAATTGAGTTGTGGGTAAAACACTCCAGGAAGAATGATCCTGTTTGTAAGACAGCAAATTCTTTCTTTCCTGATGGAAATTCTAAGAGGAATCAGCAGAGATCTGTTGTATTAGCAGAAAATATCTGTGTTTGAACATGGACAACTGTGGTACAACATTCAAAAATAAAGATAAGTCTTGACTCAAAGACATACACGATAAAAAATTATGAATGCTCAGCAATAAACCAGAAATAGCTTTATAAGTGCAGTGAAACATTACATGTTGCATGAAGACTGAGAATACATTTTTAGTTTTCCAGAGAAGCCTGAAAAATTATGAATAGGTACATTTAAGAGGAATTGTGAGGAACTGTGATATCAACCATGTTTTTTCAAGTTTAACAAAAACAGTTACCCCTTCAACATTTTTATCTACCACAAATAATAGGTAAGATGAGGAATACAGATACTTTAGTATGGAGGTCACACACAGCCAAGCAAATCCCTGGGTGTTTTTATTGTGTTTTTGTTTTGTTTGTTTGATTTTGACTTTGAGACTTGAAAAAAAAATGACACAGTAAACAACAAAACGTTCAAGGTACTCCCCAGATACTTCTAAAAGCTTTCAAAAGCTTCCAAAATTTAACATCATACTCAGTCAGCGTTAATAGGGTTAGATTTTCCATACCAAGTAGTGATGCCAGGGGGACTGAAAAACAGAGATTTATTTCTAACACACAAACAATGAATTGTCTCCCTAGATTTTTATAAAATTTCAGGCATTCGGTTCTTCAACCTTTGCTTCCGCATACTCAAAGGAGTCTTCTGCTACAAGCAGTACAACTTGCATAGCAGAAGCACACATAAGAGCAGCAAACAAAAATATATTATTTGCCAGCCATCTAGCCTTTCCTCTCACATATTTTCAACTGCACAGCACTTGAAGCTGTAGAACTGATAGATCTGTGGTACATCTTTGAAAAACAACATACTTTAAAAAATTAGGAAAACTATGGCATATCCTTCCAGTAAGGAAGCTATTTGCATTGCTTCATAAACCAGGTGCACAACCTGAGCTTTTCATAAGTCAAACATCACAGTTTCATGCTTCTTGTCCCATTTTTTCCTTTATTTCAGTGTGGTGAGTCATGAAGTCTGTCAGTAGTTTCCCGCATACATCACAGTAACTTTAAGCTGCTTTTGTTCCAACAAAAGAGCTAAGATGAAAGACATACCCAAAAAAGTCACTTATCATCAAGTTGGAAATACTGTTCAAATAATTCTTTAACTATTCTTGCATTCATTCTGGAAAGCTCTTCAGTTTTCTCTTCAGTTTCTTAATCAAGTTTGTGGGATGGGGATTTGCACCTCTAAACAGTTTCCAAGAAGAGCTTAGCTGCCATTCTTAGAGATTAAGATCAGGTAGTTTTGACCTCAAAGTCTTTTGGCTTATTAATTTGTTTTTATGCATAAGCCAAATCCATTATGGAACCCAGTTAAAGATATCTCTTCTGTCACACCCCCAGCTTTCTCTTTGCTTGCTGAGAATTCCCTTTTGAACCAGCCTCTGCACTGATAAAATCCCCAATCAGTCAGAATAAGATCTGGGCTTTTTCACATGCGTTTACCACTATATTTCTTGAGGGCATTAATGTCGATGCACTTTTACAACAGTTAGGAAAAAAAAAAAGCTGAACCTCAGAATACAAACAGGTTGAGGTGATTACTTTCTGTAGTGGACGTGACCTTAATCTTGTCCTGAAGGGAGTGAAAGAGAACTTGTTTGCAAATTGAAGCCCCTGTGCAGCAAGCCGTACCCACCTGCAAACAATCATCATCCCCTTGTTCATGTACAGGGAAATCACCTTCTGATTTACTTTATCAAACAGAATACTATGCTGCTGCTAAGACATCAACAGTCAGTAGTGCCTCAAAGGTTATCAAGGCAAAGTAACATTTGTCCTGTCACTGCAAGTTACCTTAATAAGATTAACACTGTCTCTTGTTTCACTGCTACTGATTTCACCCCTGTAGAGGACAATTAAGCAAATGAAAGTCATTCTGCTAATTTACATCCCCTCTGGACAAGGTTCAAACACAGTAGGACATGTGTGTATTCTTGAGAATCCAGAAATTATTAAATCCCTCCCTGGATACCGCAAGTGAACTATTGCAAATTTCCAAAAGCCACTCTGTCTCTTAATATAATTAGAGCAATCTTGGTATGCTGGCTTCTGACAGCTGCTCTTTAACTCTGCAAGTAACCTACCTGAAAATTCAGCTCCTTGGTCAGAAGAGAAGACTGACAGATGGGGAATAAATTCAAGGCTAGTTTATTTTTGTAACTGGAAAATAACTTTCAGACATCCTGGTGATCTACAGATTGCTTCCAGGTCTTTTCTATTCTAATGAAAGATAAAATATGACTTAGATTCACATTCAAGCAACTTAATTTTAGCCAAATTGCAGAGAAAAGTGCCAGCTTTTATTCTAAACTTTGTCCATCTGAATCACTGAGACATTTATCTTATGCAAAAAACGATTGCAATAATAATAATGCTTTCTGGTTTACAACTGATTTAGCAGGAAATTAATATTTGGTTTTATGAGCACATTAAACAGATGGTACCTATTGTTGAAATTATCCCATAAAAGTACATGTATTTGGATTTGGTTACAATTTAATGCATTAGACTTTTAAGAGATTGGTGTGGTAGTTTTTTTCATTTTTTCCTAACAAGTTTTTTTAATTCTATAGCATACAACTATGGAGCTAACTGTGGCTGGCTTCAAAATACAGTAATTTAAATAAATAAATAAATAAATAAATACTGACTTAATCACTTTCACTCATAAGGAGGAACGAAACGAGTATATTAATGAAAACACAGTTATTAGAATTCTTGTCTATCATTAGTCTCATCAAAATCAGTGACAAACTGAGAAGCAGTCAGAAGAGTCAAAGAGTGCAGCTAAAACTTCTGACTCCACTGAATGTAACACTAAACCCCTCCTTAGTTCATGCAAAGCTTAAATTCCATCTTCAAACAACAGCCTGGAAGCTGTGCAGGCATATTACTTGGGAGCAACTTGAAGAGAACTGCTGCCATCCTTTTATAATGCAAACAACCCATCCCACTAGAAAGCTATTCACTGCAAGTTACTCATGATGAAACAGAGCAGAATAACGCTTTGGACTGACTATAAGACATGCTTGCTCTTTCTCCTTCATCACTTTAGACTTAATATCCTTCAGTACCTAGAATCATGTGCACTGAAGTTAACAGAAAAACTCCTATGGACTTCTGAAGTTTCACATTAATCCTATATCCCATAAAACTTGACATATTACTTACAGACACTGCATTAGTATATGGTGTATTAAATAGCATCTTTGTTTGCAGTCCCAAAAGCAGTCATATGCTTCAATGTGTCCTGTTTCCAAACCGACCTGTATGATACCTTGCAGATTAACAAAGGCTGAAGTAAATACCTTGAGTATTCGACACCCCCACATCATTTTATTTCCATCTTGTAAAGTCAAATAAAAGGTGGAAATAATTTTTAACAACTACACACACCATTTAATGAAATTGTAGCTCTGAAAGAAATAGTTAAAGAAACTCTTGTTCAACTTGATGTGATTGCATAGGCACCTGTGTGTAATCTAATCCCCTTTACACACGCTAACTGCAACTTTATAGGAGATTTTCCAGACTACACGACTAAAGCTAAGGTTCTAAAACTGTTTAAAAAGAGGTCAGCGGCCTAATTTTCAACAGTGGTGTTTCTGCCATCCATTCTTCATTACTTTGCTGTAGAAATATCAAAGCAACTAAATGAAAATATTTGTTCAATTTCAACAGAATAGAAAAAATAAGACCCTAATGAACTACTGAATGCTCAGAATAGTGAAAAATAAAACTAACAATCAGGCATTAAATACAGACATAAGAACTTGTTTTTAGATACACAGATACAGGCCCACACTTTCTTGCTTTATTTAATCTAATTCCAGGCTCATCTTCTGCTACACAGAAAGAGATTCATATGCAGAAGAAAATTCAGATGTGATCTGAACACTATCTCTACTGATGAGGAAAAATAATGACATAGACATGGCACACCTAATTTTGGAGTTTCAACTGCTGCCTTAATTAACAAGTTGAATAAATTCAAACTGAGTTTGGAATGTCAAGGCCACATCCATTACACCAGAAAAATAAGTTAAAGGTGTTTCACTTAGGCAAATGCAGAAAGGTCCCAACAGAATTCTAAATGCCAGCATTAATTATAATTAGGTGTAATGAAACAAACAAACAAAAACAAAACAAAACAAAAAAAAGCAACCTGCTTTCTGCACAAAGCAGAAAACTCCAATTAAATCAGTCTAAAACAGCACGGCAATTTATCACAACCTATCAATATCAAAGTGACAGATAAACCATCAAGCATCACTGACCTAGAAACCTGGAGTCTCCAGCTCTGCAGTGGAGACAGGCAGCCCTGCTGAGGGCCAGGGAACTGGCAGGACTGTGGCAGGGTTCTGATTGAAACATTCAGCTGGAACAGCATCAAAACTGAGCCACCACATCACCCCTGGGAAGTTCCACACTGCAGTTCTATTTTTATATTTGCATAAGCAAATATTGCTTCTGGCTTGTGGGAAACAGTATGCTACTTCAGCTCAACAGTGTGCATCACAAACCACAAGTGGTAATCTGTAAGAGGAGTCCAACAGGTTTTTAAATTAATCTGGCCTTCCCTCGGGATAATTATTTGCAGATACTCAGCTGTAAACAGTACCCCAGTCGGATGTATGCAGGCAGTCTTAACTTTGCAATGGTATTTCCAAGTTTCTTGTCCATTTTTGGCAGCTTTTCATCAGTTATTGACAAACTTGCCAGGCATGAGGGAACCTCAGGGAAAACTCATTTTGACCAGGTACACACTGGACTCTGAATTCATTCTTTTCCAGCACACAGGGGTCTGCCATTCACAAATCTGACAAAGTGCTTTACGTTTTTTACCTCTTTTTCCTTCAGAAAGTTCTCTTTCCAGAATGTGCAGCAGTGAAGGATTTGTAATATTTATTTATTTATTCCTTTTCCAGAAGGCTCTAAGGCTCTAGAATATGCTTCTATTAGCAACCACCAAATACCATTCTGCCTTCCTAGTTGTCTTCTGTCAAAACTAGCTACTGTTTATTTCCTAAAAACAGGTATACCTTTGAGGACTCAAAACAATAGTCACACTGTAGCAAGGAAGAGGAGCTGCTAGATGCTCCATGATAGGTATAAGAAAGCTTTGTTGCTGGCAAAAATAGCCCAGAAATTTTACATCAGATTATTTCTTCGTATATTTTATGCACAGTAATAATTCATACAGGTCACTGAGTGAACGAGTGTTCATTCAAATTCCACTAACTCAACAACAAAGTGAAACAAAGATTCCTAGTCTCTGGTAAACTACGCCTAAGCTCAAAGAAGAAACAAACACACCATGAAGTTGTATTCCCTATCAGCTCCTGGAGGTATGACGCTTCACCAAGGGTACCTCAGCAGTGGAACTGCATTGTCTTTTCTTGAAAATCTCTGTGATCTTCACCCCCTGCTTCATGTGATAAAGTTGTTGATTTGATGCTGCATATTCAGTATCAGAATAAAGGCCGGTTCCAATTTGCATTAAAGAGTAACAAAATAAATAAATAAATAAATAAGAAGTAATTGCAAATTACAATGAAAACAAGCACATTTCAGTGAAGAAAATATATCTGCACTGGTTTACAGATCCAATCAAATTCAGATCATGATAGTTGAATATTTCAGTTTCAGAAGAGTAAAACTGTAGCAAACAGGTACAGTATGAACACAAATGAGTTTCCTCACCACATAAATATTATCCAGCAAGCTGTACAAAGACCACTCCAATGAAAACAGATACTCGATAAAGCAGATAATTGACTCCAATCTTATTTAATAAGATGACCCCAGACTGCCCTGCCAAAATGCCAAGGAAACTAAAAATATAAATGTTTATCTTTGTTAGTAAAAGACGAAAAACTTCTATACTGTTTAGAGAACTTCCGAGCAGTTTTATGAGGTCTGAAGTACTTTAAAAAATAATTAACTATTTTATGTTGTAGTTTCTGGTTTGAAGTTTTATTTCAGCTTTGAATGTCGTGGTTTATGATCTCAAATCCTTGTTATTCATTGAATTTGTCAGAATCAGCTTTTATTTTCAGAGTTGAAAAAGGACACTAAAACGGGAGACTCCAAGAACAAATGTTATTTAAAAGGTCTAGCAACTGTTAGCTGAGGATATCCTAAGCTGGAGTCACACACATATATACACACTAACAATCTAATGATACTGCCCTAAACTATATATTTTTTTCATTATTATCCATCTCCTCCAGACCTTGAGATCAACATTCATGGAAATAATCCTTTGAACAAGATCCCCAGAATCTCGTTGTAGACTAAATAATAACATTTAAAATGTGCACATGCCTACTTGATAGTTCCTTCTACAAGGCTGCTTCATTGTTATTCACTAAGGAAAAGTGTGAAATACCACACAGACAACAGAAACTCCCCACCCAGAAAGGTACTGTGAATCCTGGTCTGAATCAAGCAGATTCTATATTTCTCTCCTTCATATTATTTGTGAGATAAATTGTTTTGCTACAAATGGTCAGCTATTTGATTCCTGGAATCCCTGAAAGCAGAGAAGCGGGAGTATCCAAAGTGCTCAACCTTGTTTGTAGGAATGACTTGCAAGAGAAAAAGTACTTAGTACGTCACCCGCATTATCTGCATCTTACCCTCTTTCTGATGAGTCTACCAACACACATAATACATTAATGACAACAACTGTTTTTTGGAATAATAGTTGTATTCAAAGTATACCCGCTATATTCACAAAAGATAGTTTTATAAACGACATAAAGCAAAACACCATTATAGAGAATGAAGAAACAAATTTCCATTATCTCCTTTGCAAACCTGCATTACATAAAGGTCCCCCTTTCTGTAACTGCTGATTCCACATACTCACTTTTATTTTAGGGGAGATGCTATTCTATAGTGTTATTTTAAAATAACACTGCTATTTTAAAAGAAAAAAAAATAAATAAAATCCTTCTACTACCAAGTTACTGTGAGTGGGGTACTAATAATGTAGCAGGTTCCTTCTGGGAGTCTCAAAGCTACTGAGGGATGTGAAACACCCTGTTTCCATCGACACTCTAACAGAGATCACAAATAGTTTCCCACAGCTCCTTCCCTGGGTGAATATTCTTTTTTTACAAATACCCACAGGGCTAAGCATTACCACGTTTGTTAACATAACTATTATCTATACCAGTGACAGCTCCTAGAGAGATATTTAAGTCAGATACTGACAGATGAACTGTCGATGAACTCTCAACAGATTCAGAGGTTTGGAAAAGTATATTAAGTTTGATCCTTATCTAGACCTTGTTTTTCTTTTTTTCCTTGCAACATCAATAAACCTTCAGTCTTCCTTTCCTCCAAGTTACACTCATCAGATGCTGACCTGTCCATCCTCTTGCCTAATCCCCTTCTGAAGGGATGAAGGCTGACAAGTAAGCAGTCATGGCAAATTCAGACTTCCCCACTTTAGCAAGTTTTCCTTTCCTAAGGAAAGTGTTTAAGTGGATTATTCTACCATTTGACCCACTCTCCATCTAATTTTAATGGAGCAGCATAAATCCACTGCTATACCTCAAAAAGAAACCCAAAAATTGCCCTGAAGCATCAAAAAATTAAAAGATTTCTTTTTCATTCTGTGGCATTCAATTTTTACCATTGATTTATTCTGTCATCTTGAAGAATCAAGTTAAATGCTCTCTGCCTCAGATTCTCCTTCTGCAAAACAGAGATACTAATCCTTAATCTCAGGTAAGGATTTTCACCAGCTGTTGCCAAAAAGTGATACGTAGATATCTGATATTTCTAAGTCTTATTAACTATTTTATGTTAAGCGTCTTTTTACAATTTTAGATGGATTTTGGCAACTACACACATAGAAGTTCAATTTTCTTCACTTAGATCAAAATTACTTATTTTCATCTCACCTGTTGAGTTCATTTCAGTGTATTTCTTACACAATTGCATTTCTTTCATTAGTCCAAGACATCAGAAAATAAATAAAAGAAAATGTTAATTTTAGTTATAAGGCCACCAGGTTCCTTGCAAGCTTTCTTGTGATCACAAACATAACTGTGAAGCCTTTCCCAAACATAAACTCCATGCCAAAGCACAGTTGGGGCAAATAAAGCCAAGGATCTCTATGGAGTGCTCAGCTGTCCCTTCGCTTGGGTGGAATAGGAGCCCAGTGAAAAATAAGAGGAAATCTTCCCAAACTTATCCATCTATTTCTGCTAACATGTAGTCTTCATTTGCGTCATTTGTAATATTTTAGCCAGGACACAGATGGGATTATTGGCATCTACAAAAGTGCACCCTTTGAGAATAGAATTAAAATAGCAAGAGATCTAGAAGACTTTTGCCATGCTGCTGGCCTATCCTGCAAGTCAGCAAAGGAAAGAAAACTGAAAAACCTTCCTTTCTAGGGGAATTAAAGGAATATGATATGGAGGCATTAAACAAAAGAGAAAGCACAATATATTCCAAAGGAAATAACATATAATTATATCTCCAGCTGTGATAATATTGGTACACTGACCCACGACTACATACTGGAAGTTGTGGTCCTAATGGTTATGATTATGTCGAAGAAGGTGCTGAACCTGAAGAAATAAAAGAAAATTAAAAAAAAAAAAAAAGGGGGGTGGGGGGTGGGGGAAGAAAAAAAAAAAAAAAATGGAGAACGGCAGATAAAGTACTTTAAAGCGAATCTAAATGCAGTATCAACCCACTCGCTGTTTGTTTCTGTCAGACTTGTCAGTCAGTGATTTTAGATGAGAGACTGGAAGCAATAGCGTATCTGTCTGCTGGTAGAAGTCACAAAATTATCATTCCAGAAAGTGGCACCCTTGTGGGTACAACAGAATCAAAGGAATGGGGTTTGCCTAGACTTGAAAATGGAAACAAATTTGATGATTTTCAGTTACTCTGCATGCGGTCTTCCATGACAAATGTTTTTAAGCAGTTGAATGCTTAAAATGGGATACATTAAATGGGGCAAAATTGGCCAACAGTTGGCTCAGATTTCACAAGTCATTTGGCAATCAGAATTTACATGTATGTTTCTCACTTCAATCAGTTACTGGAGGCAGGTAGGGGATGAGGTTCAGTGCAAGACAAAATCAAATCAAATACATGCATGCTCTATATATACCACCTCCCCTGTCCCCAGTGCAATTTATGAAATGCAGCTTCAAGAAGGATCTAATTTCCTAATTGCAGATGACATCAAGTTGAGAGAGTCTGTCGATCGCCTCAAGGTATGAAGGCCCTTCAGAGGGACCTGGACAAGCTGGAGAGATGGACTGAGGCCAATGGGAAAAATTTCAACGAGAACAAGTGCCGGGTCCTGCACTTTGGACACAAAAACCTCAGGACACACTACGGCTCTGGGGCAGAGCATCTAGAAGACCATGTTGAGTCTGTGGACCTGCTGGCGTTGGTTGGCACTTGGCTGAACATGACAGCTGTGTGCCCTGGTAGCTAACAAGGCCAACAGCATCCTGATGTGTATAAGGAACAGTGTAGCCAGCAGGAGCAAGGACCCCCAATACTCAGCACTGGTGAAGCTACATCTTGAGTACTAAGTTCAGTTTTGGTCCACTCACTAAAAAACGACATTGAGGCCCTGAAGCACGCACAGAGATGGGCAATGAAGCTGATAGGAGTACGAAGCACAAGTCTTACAAAGAACAGAATAGGGAACTGGGATTGTTTAGTCTGGAGAAGAGGAGGCTCATGGGAGCAGAGTGGGGATCAGCCTCTTCTCACATGTAACCTACAGCAATAGGACATGAGAGAATGGCCTCAAGTTGCACCAAGTGAGGCTCAGATTGAATTCTAGGAAAAACTGTTCATCCAAAAGAGTGATCAGGCACTGGAACAGGCTGCCCAGGGAGGCAGTTGTGTTATCATCCCTGGAGATGATCAAAAAACATTTAGATGCTGTACTAAGGGACGTGTTTTTAGTAAGGAAATATTGGTGACAGGTAGATGGTTAGATTAAATGATCTTGGAGGACTTTTCCAACTCTGATGATTCGATGACTCTATGATTCTACATTTCTAATTCTTGCCTTCTTTAATTCCCTATCATGCAAAGAATTTCCATGCCATAACATATTCTACATATTCTAACAGGCACCAGTTATACCAGAGCTTGGAAACAAAACTAATAAAGCTTTCTCATTGCCATAGTACATTAGAAAATCTCTCAGGGACTTAATATACCTCATCAGATAACCAATGAAAGCATGTTATTTTAATATTAAGTCCAATGTGCCACAAGAAAAGTATTCTAGTCAACTTCTCACTTTAGTTGGGCATGGAGTAGAAGCAGAGGAGGGCCAAGGAGGAACCAACAGCCATGAACACAGTGAAGAGAGCCCTAATGAACACCTTGCAGAAAGAGGGGAGCAAGAGGCTCTTATTAGTCATTGACATCAAAGATAAATGCTTCTGGAGGAGCTCCAGCTGCTCACAAGGTAGCAGTGTGCTCAGTTTCAGACAAATGCAGAAGCAGAGCTCTGCACATGTGAAGAAACTCTCAAAGGTGCCTTTAAAAACTTGAAGGTAGGGAGAGCCTTATGTTTACATACATGAAAGAGAACCTAATCTTCATGCATTATTTGTCATCTCATCAAGAAGTGCTGACTTACCATGTAGACACACTGATTTCAGTAAGTTCATAGTATCATCCTTTACACTTAAGATATATAAGCTACACAGAGAGACAGTTCAGAGGCTCAGAGAGCCTTCTCTGAGCTCCTGTGGCATACAGTCATATGACTAACCTGAATTCCAGTGTGAAGAGAAGCACAACAAACACTTCAGGAAAAAGCCTTCATTCTAAACTGCTACATTTGCATCTAGAGAAAATTTCCTTCAATGATAATTGTGGCACTATTGCAGCTGTACAAAATGTTTCTTTGTAAGCAAAACATACTCAACATAGCCTTGAAAATAAAGGTTATCAAACTTCATTGTTCCCGACTTCTTCAGTGATTAATTTCTGGGTCAAGTGTGTTCGTTTTTAATGTATGAACACAAGATGGAAGTCATTTTAATATATTTAAAATTACTCAGGTTCTTAAGAAAAGCTAAAGAGATTTTGTAGAGGTAATTAACATTATAAGAATGAAGTGACAATGCTTAAGGGCACAACAGAAGACAGTGTAAAATAACTACTGCAATGTACAGTCAAACAAAGCTACTCTGTGGAATATGGTTTCTTTAGGAGTCTACAAGAGCACTACTAATACATGCAACACATTCCGAAGAGCGATGAAGAGTAGAGAAAAAGTATCTTCACTATCCTTAAAAAGCACATTCCAGCAAGCCTCAGTGTGCTTACAAATACTTTTTCTATTTTACAATTATTTCCTCCTTACTGCTTTAGGAATTACACTTTTTTCAGTGCAATGAACTGTTTTTCTGGAGGGGTAATTTTGAACTCCTTTTGGTACTGCACTACTGTTACTCAACCTCTTCATTATTTCAAGTGAAGCGGAAACTGTAAAAAAATTATCAGAGTACATTTTCTTAATGAATGTATTATCCCATCTCCATATTATCATTCTCCATACACACTTACAGTAAACTTATTTGGCTGTAGTAGTCCTTCAAGACAAAATCTTGCTTATCATCATCTTTTGGAGACACATACATGCAAACAAGTACAGAATCAGAAATGCTGCAGAAAATGCTGGAAATCCTGGAGAGCATTCATGCAACAAATTGTGTTCTACATCTAACTGAAATGTAACACATTACTTTCAGCAGAAATAAATAAATGCCAGTTTAGGATTCTTGAGAGACCTTTGGTTTTGTTTTTTTTTTTTTGTTGCCGCCATTAAGAAAAGTACATCCTTATTTGAACGCTGAATCCCAAAGTAGGATGATGGGTTCTGTTGAGTTCAGTAAAAAAAAAAAAAAAAAACAAAAAAAAAAAAACAAGGAAACAAGGCCAATGCTTCAGACTTCTTCATAAAACTTAGCAGAACCAGTGACCAACAAAGACTTGGCCATTTATGTTCTCTCCCAGCCCAAGCCATGTTTCTCGCCTTCTCAGTTTACTATCACAGACTTTCAATTTTCTACATAACAGCTTAAGTTTTACAATGTCATCATTTTTAAAGCAGAAAGCAATGCCATACAGATTGCAAATATACAGTAACATTCATGTTCTACAAACTCCTGCTGTCCACAGGAAGACAGTAATTCATTTGCTTCTGTAAATCCAGTAATCAGACTAAATGCATATGTAAGAAGCAAGGCATTGTTGAATCAGTGCTCTGCCTGAATTAATTTTTCATTGCACTGATTATCTAGCTGAGAGATAGTCAACAGTGTGGTGATGAGTATTCTGTAAAATTTAATGAAGAAAAGACTTCACTGTCTTACGTTCTTTGTCATGGATATTGGGGAAAAATGTATTTTACATGAAGCTATTCGGCAAAGTTAGACCCTCCAAATAATATACACGTATAAAATTGAAGTCATTTTTCTCCTCTCATGTCATTTTGCCACGGCAATTTCATTGGACAACCAGCAGAAGAATTACTCATTTCCAAAAGCAAACCAAAACTACAGACTTGTAAGATTACTTCTGCAGCCAAACAGTAAAATGAATGCTACCAGGCGATGCAATCATTCTGTTTCAGCAAGACATACACTGTTCCAGTTAAAACTGTCTTAGGGTCACTCTGTGACTCAGTATTCTGCCTGACAGAGAAGCAAATAAACCACTGCTTCTGCCACTCTCGTCACTTTTTTTTACCTACACATGGGGCTGATATTGTTCTGTGGGCTACTGTACTGTAGGAAATAATCCTCTTTGACTCTTAGTTTAGCTCCTCCCAAAACAGTACATACATCCCTGAAAATATACAGCTAGGAAAATCTCTTAACTCTACACCCCACTCAGCAGTTCTTGATTGCCAGTTTCTTATCATTATGATGCCACAAAAGTCTAAAAGAAAATAAATACTACAAATACTTGCAAGTATATAATTGTAGATGAGTTCTTTAAAAAAGGAGTAAAAAGACAGTTTTTAAGTAGCTGAAATAGCAAGTAGGAGATTTCTGTTTGAGAACAAAAACCCATCAAATTCAGCCTACTACCAGGGGTTGGTCTCTTCTCACTGGTGACAGGATGAGGGGAAATGGCCTCAGGTTGCGCCAGGATAAGTTTAGGCTGGATATCAGGAAAACTTCTTTACTGAAAGGGTTGTTAAGCACTGGAATAGGCTCCCCAGGGATGTGGTTGAGTCACCATTCCTGTATGTGTTTAAAAACCATTTGGATGTGGTGCTTCAGGGACACAATTTAGAGGAGGGTTGTTAGTTAGGTAGGGTAGTATGGTTAGGTAGTGGTTGGACCCGATGATCTTAAGGTCTTTTCCAACCTGAGTAATTCTATGAAACTCAGTGAATGGAAGGGTTGGTTGTTTGCAGGGTTTGTTTGTTTGTTATGTTTTCTCACGAATAACAAAAACTAAAGTATAGCAGCTCCTGATGTATTAGACTTTGCTTGCTTACCATATAACATTTTATGTGAACACATCAAAAAGTCTTCAAGGCTGTGAACGGAAGGTAGCCAGGTGTCTTTTGCCTGAAGCTATCTCCCCTAGGTAAAGAATATGGAAAGGCTGGCTAACAGGGGACCTTTGTGACAACCTTCAAATCTAAGCCAAAGAGACTGAGTTAGTCCCTTGCAATTTTCCCTTACTATGCAAAATTATGCAGTGGCAAGCAGATTCCAAATTTTATTAATACACAAGAAATTAGTTGGCATCTTGGTACATAATACTCCAGAGTTGGAAAACAAACAAACAAACAAACAAACAAAAAAGTGCAGTTTGCATATATGATCTATTTTCCAAGAACTGTACAGTTAAATTGTACCTGCTTCACAAAATCTTTGCTACTTCCTCTTCTTTTGTTGCAAGATCATTCCTAGAGGTAAGAGTTTGGATTATAATGCATTTATTTTTTCACTGTGATAACCTAGAATTCAGTAATGCAAAAACGATACAGATCTTTCTCTGTATTGGGCAGTTAGTGGAATTTTTTTACTACTTGCATGTCATTTCCAGTTCTAAGCTTTTTGTTCTGAATCACTGGAGTATGAAGAAAGGAGTCTAACCTGCCATTCTGGTGTCCACTAGACACACAGGATCACAGAAGCAGGAAAGATCTCCACACCAGTTGATTAATAAATGACAGAGATAAACAGCCTTTCACAAGCCCACAGTGGTTTTCCTGTCTGACTATGGAGAAAAGAGAGAAAGGGAAAGGCCTCACTATTCCTCTGAATTTCAGCATTCTTGAGTGTTACAGGCGTTTCTGCTCTCTTGTTCCTTTAATTCTGACATTTAACAACTGCAGCAAAGATTTGGAAGAACTGGGCTCCATAGACTGATTATATGTTAGGGTTGTAGAGGGTTAGGGTTTCCAGAGACATCAAACTTTGGAAATATATTACATATCTATGTTTACTAAAAGAAGCCACTGTCTTCAAGTAAAAATGCCTAATGATTCTACACCAGTTCCCTGTCCCTATGAGGTACTTTACAAAGGACATGGAGTAGTGAGATGGAGGGAAGAAAATAACAGGAAAAAAATAATTGTTATATGAGTTGAAACACTCAAGCAAAATGTGGGGAAAATAGTTCTAATTAATGAATTCAAAGACTGTTTAAATTAACTTTTAAAGGTGCATCAAATTCTGCATAACATCTAGCTAGCACATTTGGTCATATCATGCTTATGATAAGACTGGTTAGAATACCAGCTTTGTCTTTGACCAGCTCTACTGTCAAGAATGAAAGCAATTACTGGCTTAAAAATCTAGTCAGAATTGGGTTCTCTCTCACAAAAATGCAGGTAAACATTATAAAATAAGTTAGAAAGATTGCATTTTTTATACTTCCATCAGAATTTTCTATGTAGGTTTATCACTGTAATTATTCCAGATTTGAATTTATTGATCTAATATTCTATTACTCACATCATGGTAATTACCTAATATAATCAACACTCAGAATACAGTATACTTGAAATATTCTTCCAGTTCTACCATTAACACATATTTGAACATCTGGTAATATGTCTGTGTCGCTTGTGTTTGCCAGTAGCGGTAATTAGCACTTGTAAATATATTTCAAAAGCAAAACTGAAATAGAATGGCTGTGTGGAGGACAAGATAGTAATCTTCTACCTTAAATCCCATAAAAAATAACTTCAAAGCACAGTCATAAAGATGTTATATTTTATCCACACCAATGCAGCTTTCAAAGACAACAATGTAATCTACAATCTTTAATGTCTTTTCTTTTTTAAGTGAAAGTTGGCAACAGAGCAGAATCTTTGATAACAATATATCCTTTAAGGGGAACAGATTTACTTAAGCACTCGTGTTTAATGACATCAGAAAGGAATTAAGCAAAAACCAGTGATAAAAACATTCATATTTACACCTGTAGGTAAAAACAAACTTGTATCTGAATTCAAGAGATTTCAGATTGTGGATGTCTGTCTATGAAGTTTTAACTATTTAAAATCCGTTCTCTGTCTTTCAGCTCTTTAGCTAATGCCCAACTCAGTCATTTCACTGAAGATGTTAGGGTGTAGCATTTGGTTGTTAATCACTCATACTTTAATCTATTAAAAATTACTAAGAACCTCTGCAAACTTAGAAAGACATATCTAATTTAAACAAAGTTACAATCAAAATAGCCTTGCTGTTTTGAACACTTGATACAAAAATTAAATAAAGCAGTGAAGATTTTATAGATCATGGCATTTGGATTTTATATACTCGTATTTTGCTGAGTGTCATGGTTAGCACTCTTTCTGTTGCAGTGACATCTTGTTTTGGCCATAAGGTATCATATCCATTGAGACATTACCCTGTCATCCAACACAGAGTTCTGGAAACACATTTTTATGGCATGCTATAAAAAAAACATAGAAGTCTTTTGTACACATACTTAGTGGCTTTCATAAGGTATTGATGTTTGTAAACAGCAGACAATATTGAGACAACATTTAACTTTTAAAATATACTGACCCTACGAACAAGAAAGTTTATCATGAAGAGATTTCTCTGCTCTTCAGAAAATTATAGTTTCTCTCACAGTTCTCCCCCTAAAAAGATGATGATCCTTGCCTGTAACAAAGGGCTACTGAGAGCCTAATGCACAACTTCAGAAGCCATTAGTAAAAATGATGCCACTATCTTCTGCAGAACATCCTGAATGCATAAAACCTTGAAAACTAGCAGCAGTGGGATAAATTTTGTTCACTACAACTGACCCAACACTAAGTGAACTGAGATCCATGCACATATACTGCATCTAAAGACCATACAGTATCTGAAACTTTATGCTACTTTACACATTATCCAAGTTAAACTCATGTTTAAGCAACATTTCCCCACTACAGACAACGAAATTGCATTCTTTCATGTTGGTACAAAATTTACTCTGTAATACAGAGTAAATACAGAGTACTGTAGTATTGTGATAACAGAATCCAGAATTGGCTTTAATTAATTTCATTTTAATTTCATTAAATTAATACAATATACAGAAGCCCTACATCTGGTCACGTAAGGGTATAAATCAGAAGTTACTCTACTCAAGCCAAGGAGGTAGCTGTAAAAGCAGAATAAGTTTGATTGGAATCAGGATCACAAGATGTTTACTGTCATTGAGTTCTTATGACACATAGCCCAAAGTGGTCTGAACTAAGAGTGATTCCTAGTACTGGGTGGTGCTGTAACTTTTGAATATCCACAGATCTGTCAAGATGTAGGTGTAACATTCAGGTTAACATCTGATTGAGGAACATAGTTTTGTAAAATAAAGCAAACTGTAATGTACAGTGTTACGCATGTGCTTGTTGAGAAATTTTAAATGGCAACACTTGCAATAAAAATGAGTTCCTCTACAAATGGTAACTGCTTCCAAAAACTGAGTAGTAAAACAGAGATCTTGAGAGTGTACGCCTCAATCAAACACACATTCTCGACACCTACTCCTGCAATGTGACAGAAAATACACAGGTATGTGTTTGGGAATGCAGCTTTGCATTGTTACAAATATGTGAGGGCTGTTCTGAAATTAATGCTTATTATTTTATCACATTGGCTAGCAACATCAGAGGCAGATGTTGGTGGTATGGCAGGAGAGGTGGAACCTTCCCACCAATATTTTGTTACACTTTGCTGCCATGTGACAGATGGCAGCAGTGGGGCAGTCTGACAAAATGGCATATGACATGGAAGTGCATATGAAGCAAAGGAGTGTCAATGAATCCCTCCAAATAGAAAAAATTGTACCCACTAACATTCACCAATGGTTGCTGAACATTTAGGGAGGCCAAAGAGTGGATCTGAGCAGAGGCAGCAGGTGGTGTGTTCCAGCAGTAGTGACAGCAATATGAAAGATAAGCCACATTCTGGATTGCTCATTTTCATCGCTATAAAAATGTATATCTAGTGGTGATGACTGTGTTGAAAAACATTGTTTTGTACCTGAGATATTGCTCCATCAAACAGTATTATTCCTCTCTGTGTATCTATTGTAGTTTCCATTGAAATAAACAGGAGGCATTACTTTCAGAGCAACTTCCATATTGCTTTCCCCAGCTAGACAGTTTTTTAAGGCTATTTTCTAAGCTTATACTATTAGAGGAGATGTTCTTTTCAGATTTCTAAGTTGACAGCTCATAGCATTTAATAAATCAAGGTGCGAAGGCAACCCAATTCCAGACAGAAGTCATTGTTACAAGATTATTTCCATACTAAAATGTATTGGTGGATGTATGTTTACATTTGTTAGTTTGCTTTAGAAGTAAAAACAACTAACAAAAGCTAAGCAAAATAATTAAGGAGCCTGAATGAGACATTTCCAAATGAAATCAATTTAGGAAACTATTCTGTTGGCCAAAGCTCCTGGTGTTGAAATAGAAAGTAAACCCCTCCAGACTGTGTAAGGCTGGCACTACACAGTAACTTGTGTTAATGAGGACATCTAACCTACTGTTCCTAAAAACAACTATGAGATTCATGCAGAGCAGAGCTGTCAAGTGAACAGTGATCACATTAAACACCTATTTTCAAAAGAACATTGTTGTTATGGGTAGATAAAAGAAGTAGAAAGCCTGCAACAGCATCATCCAGCAACTCTCAGCAACAATAAATTTCAGGTGCAACATCAGGGCAATGTGTTTTCCATATGGCCTCAGTTACTGAGTTGTCTCTCTTGTGTATTCGCTTCAGTGAACCACAAAAATAAATAGGCTACAAGTTATAGGACAGTAAAATGCAACAGTCTTGCTTTCATTTAAATCAGTGAGAACAGATGTCCCAGTGGCGACTTGTTAATACAAAGCCTCAATTCCAGCTTCATAATTTCAGAATTCTTTGCAGTGAAAGATAAAAAGAATGATAATGTAAGCAAAAATTCCGCGTTTAACAAAACAAACAATGGCTGTTTTGTTGTGACTGACTGGATTTTTCCTATGTATGCCTAGTAAGGTCCTAGGTCTGAACAGTTCCTGATTTCCTTTGATGTTTAATGAAGCTATGGCAGCATTCCACCAGCTCACGCACCAAAAGCATCTCTTTCTTTTGCCCAAAGTCACATTTTCTCATAACTTGTAAGAGCTCAGTATCTTTGAAACACCTCCACTGCTGTCAGATTAAACTGAAGCTGAGTGATGGGTTCATAACTTTTTTTAAGTGTGGAAGACAAATGACGGTATGACCAACACAGACACTCCCATATGAGAGCTTTATACTGAACATCTTAGCCTTCTTGTTTGTGTTATGTCTCCCTAGCACATCCCAATACCTAGACAAACTCATTTCACTTTTTTATCAGTAACAACAGAT
This sequence comes from Excalfactoria chinensis, assembly GCF_039878825.1. NCBI lineage: Eukaryota > Metazoa > Chordata > Aves > Galliformes > Phasianidae > Excalfactoria > Excalfactoria chinensis. The sequence goes on along the minus strand of NC_092828.1, from coordinate 27,481,948 downwards.
GCTCACACACCTTAATGAGGATTCCAATTTGGCAACATCTCAGATTTCTCATTTAAATAGGAACATATACATTTACAACACAACACATTGCTAGTACCTGTAATAAGATAAACAGTCCCCATTAACTGAGAGAATCTGACACTATCATAGAAACTATTTTCTAAGAACTCAGAATAAAATTTCATAATCTCAGTCAAATAGCTATTTGCTTTATCTGCCATTTTTATTCAGTTATTTTGATCCAGACTCTTGCTCACTTCAGCCATAATTCAAACCAAAGTGATGCTTGTGTACAAAAAGAAAGTGTTCCAGTAGCAGAAGTGTGCTTTCTATGTGTATCACCACCTCACCCCACATATCATATTTCGTTCTGTAGTCTCAGCAAGCACCTGGATTCCTTCCAGATGAAGTAACTGAGGAGACAGAAGTCTTGGAGCACACCTAGCACACCCACAACACTTATGAGAGGCCGGCCTATGTGACAGATTTGATTTAGTTCAAACTAGCACTCCTGAAACACTTACAGCATAAGCTTCTGATCCTCACTATCAATTATTTTGCTGTATCTGTTCTATTGCAGTGCTCTGCTTGTTGCTGTAGGTACAGTCCCAGTCACACAGAGCAATGCCCTGAACAGAACTATGGGCAAGCAACTTAATTTTTGTACAGAAAACATTCTGCCTAGGCAGGCAGCTAGTCTTTTCAGTGACTCTTTGTCATAGCCACCTCTGCTGGGAACAGAGTTTATCAGAAACACATTGAGCACTCTCTTTAACTGCTCTCATAAGGCTACAAGGGCTCTTTCATCTAATACAGTGGATTTTGGATCAAGGCTTTAGAAGAGTGCATAAATATCTGCTTGTTCTTTGTGGGTCTGACAGTTTAGCCATACAACCACACTGGAGCCTTCTCTGGTAGATTCGATGCTTCTGCTGTATTGTTCTTGATTAGTAGAACTCAGCTATATATCTATTATAATTAGGCAGAAGTAAAGTATTAGCATTTCATATTCAAAAAGCAATCTTCCCATAGTGCTGTTTTGTCTCTCAGTACAGTCTTTTCCACAAGCAAGCATCTTTGGAATTTCAATGCCTAATAAATTGAAAGTGAAATATAGTGGTGTTTTGCAATGTGCAGGCTTTAGACAGCATGTGTATTTGGACTGGCTGTCAATTTTCACGTCTTTCCCACTAGTCCAGCAGATTGCACAGGAAAGGGATGCTAGCCAAACCCAACAACAGTTTCCAGCCTGACAACATGGGGCTGAATGCCCAGAGTACCAGCTCAGGCTTTGGCAGTCTGATTAGCCCACCTAAAGTAGCTGAAGCCAGAAGGTATCAGAAGGACAGAAGGCAACTCAGGCAGTCCATACTGCGTGACCCTTCTACCAAAAGTAGGTATCATGTGAATCCTCAGACAAGAAACCATGACCATTTCTGAATTTTCTGTATTTCTTGGACACTACTGCCAAAATGCAAAACCAGATTATATCTTGCAGAGCCTCATAGATAGTCAGCGCAACAATCCAACTATGCAACCATATTTAGGGCCTGGCTTTACACACCTTATTTGCTTTCAAATAATTGATCTGCATAATACTTTCTGCTGAATTTTTAAATCTACTTCTAATCCACGCAAAAGTCTTACAGAAGACTTAGAGAATGTTTTAAAACTCTCTACAACTTTGGCTTTAATGTCAAAATAAAATTGGTAGTGCAGAACCTCCCAGAAAAAAAAAAAAAAAAAAAAAAAAAAAAAAAAAAAGCAACAGCCAAATATGCAAAAATACTCATTCCTAATTCCTAAAAAAATACAGTATTTTTTAATGCAATTTCTAGCCATCACCAATTTCTTTTGCAGTCCACATGAATATGGAACACGAAGCCTTTTCTTGCTATTACTGCTTTCCTCACATTAGCTCTTCTATCTGTTACTGGTGAAAGATGCACCAGCAGAAAAAGATAATGTTAACACTAAAATGTTGTTAGCTAAATTGTTTGAGTGTGCTTGCTTTGGGATGACGAAAAACTCCTTTTGTATTGAAATTTAAGTGGTAACATTCTAACTGGAACATGAACTATATTTTTAATCCATGCTTGACAAATTAAGTCTGTTGCAGTCAACTTTGGCACAGCTGCATCTATCAGAGTGGGGTTTTTTTTTGTTATTTAATGAGAAAGCTGTGCTGCAAAGCTACTTGATACTCATGTCTACTTTGTTACGCATGGGGTTTTTCTTGCAGGCATTCAGGGCACTAGAAAATCATTTCTATCTAGAAGCAATATTCCAAAATACCAGGAGAGTGAGGAAAAAGATCTCTCCATATACATCCCATGACTTCCATGAACATAGCCGTATTTCAGCAAAAAAGTTTTCAAACGCAATTAAGTCATTAATTCAAAGTACTTTCACAATAATGTATACATCTTGCTGTTTCAGCTGTACTCAGCAATATCAGTGCATTATCTCTGGTGCTACAGGTTTTCCAAGAACAAATTCCTATTTTACAGACATTAAAATTCAAGTATTTGGAATCCCATAGGCTTGCAACCTATTCTCCAAGCAGTCAACACAAATACAATATATATTTTTCCTCCCAAAAAATTAATTTAAATTGGTTCCAACATTTTTATGTATAGAATCTAGAAAAGGGCATGAAATGAACACCTGACAGCTACTAAGAAACTGTTTCATTCTCAGAGAAGCTAAAGAAATCACGTACATTTCACTGGCTGCTAGTTATTTACTGCAATCTGCTTTCAAATATGCTGTCAAAAATATGTAGTGAGTTGTATTTTGGTTCTGGTTTTTGTTGGGTTTTTACTTTTTTTTTTTTTTTTTTTTACTAAACATCATTCACATTTACTGAAGTGGTATAAAAGAGGTATTTGTACTTTAATATTCTTATGCGACTTCAGTATATGAAAGGTATCTGGTGAATACAAGTGCAAATAAGTGAATAATTCCACTGACTTAACAGAGTGTGATAAAATGTAGATCTAAAGTATATAATGCAAACTGAGATATTCACAGGAGTCTGGTGTTCAACCCCCTCTATATTTTAATACCTAGGTCCCTTAAAATTCTCAGCAACCGGTGCTGAGGTGGGTTCATGTGAAAAGGACCAAAAAGAGAGAGAAGGACAAAGAGAGTACCCTGTGTAAGGATTATTAGCAAGTAATGCCAACTTCAGAAAGAGAGAGCGAGTTCCATAGAGGATACAGAGAACCCAGATGCCACAGCTATCAGACTCTCAGTGAATGCAGAATCTTATTACATTATGAGATCAATACTTTCAACACTGGTTCTAAGCAATAAAGATTATTGATGCTGTGGAGAAACAAAAAAACAGTTTCCTTGCCTGATATTTTGAAGAAACTGGGAAAAAAAAGGTAAAATACCTGTTCTACTGACCATCAAAGTCAATAGTAAGGCTTCCATCTGAGAATCAAAGTGGTTTTCTACTTTGAATGTACAAGCTGAATTTTGTTATGTCTACACAGAGAACTGACTTTTTAGAACACAAATATCATATAGTGTCATATGAACCATACCAGCCACAACAGGAAAATTCTTTACAGTCATAAAATATCACTACTTCACCTCTTTTCACTCTTTCTGTTGCCAAGGTGAAGAAACTGAAATGTCTTCAGCATGCCCAGTACTTGATGAAAGGGACTAAAAAAAAAAAAGAAAAAAGAAAAAAAAGTGCTTATTAGAGGTATCTTACCTGTTGATATAACCATTGAAAGGAGATTCTATGACTAAGATAACCTTTGCAGAACTGTAAGAGAAACCTATCACTTAGGTCTTAATTCTCTGTGACACGTGCAGAGCATCATGTAATGGAACACACTGAATTTGCAAACAGTATTAATCATCCTTACCTCCAATTCTGCTTCTTCCAGCAAAAATTAGTTATTTAACACAGAAATTACCCCTTAATTCTCTTAGAAGATAATCAAATCATTAAAATTCTCTTTTGACATTCCAGTCTTATTACATGTATGTACTTCATTTGTCTCTTTGGACTATTTCTAAATCCAATGTCATTAACACCCAAAACAGATTACCATAACATCTATAAGCATACAGGGAGTTATTTCTGAATCTTGAAGAATAGGGATAGATTTCAGAAAAACTTGCAAGCATTTCACTACAATGGTATTTGGCATCATCAAAATGCAAATCTTTAGAGAACGCAGTGCATGTGAAGAGCACAGAAAGAATATCGCACTAAAAAAATTAATGAAAGAGAAATGAATTGTTTTATTTCTAATTAGAAACCATAGTTGACTACGGAAAGCTTTCACTGGAGATTCACTACAGAGAATTCTGCAACATTGCTTTTCTTGTAAATATTTCCACAATCATGGATGCAATACCCCAGACATTAACATAATAGGAAAAGAGGAAAGAAAGGGGAGTTTTCAGTGGCTCTTCACATAAAAGACTGACATAAGTCCTGGAGAAAGAAATAGGTGTGCTTGGGTTATTCAATCATTGCTTGGTGACAAAGCATTGTTATAAATGCTTTAAAGCACAGGGGATATAGATATTCTGTTCAGATTTAACTAATTTTCTCTGTATTCCATGGGAAACAATGTTTGATAAAGGCCATTAATACATTTTATTGAAGTTTTTACCTTGGGACTTTAGCTAAGGTAAACCCATCAAAGGAAGAGAAAATGGATTCTAACCCTTCTTGCCAAGACCTATAGATAAAGCTGCTTTCCATAACTAAGCTACACCATTCAGGACAGGAGCTGAACAGAGTAACCTAAATTTAAATGCATGCAGCTTAGATGAAGACATCTGATTGAGTTATTCTAGTTTTCCTTCCTATGACATAAACAGACACAATCCATCAGACCTAACTCAGACATCCTAGGACAAAGATGAGATAAATTAGTGCCATTGCAAGACATACAGTGGAGAGTTAAAATGCAAAACTACACATCAATATATGAGTATTAACATCCTCACTAGTGTCTGGAAAAGAAGCAGTAAGAGGCTTCCTGTTATATTTTTCACATGTAAGCTTCTAGGGTGTATTCATAGCTGATCCTTACCTCACTGTATCTTGTGTGTTTGGGGGGAAAAAAAAAAAAAGTCAATGAAAAAAAAACTCCTGTTAAGAGTCTGAAGTAACAGAATTCAGTTCTTATCATCAGCTCTGGTACATTATGAAGAACCTGCACACAGAGATGTGATGGATGTCAGCTACACAGCTTCCAGCTCAAGATATTCTTCAGTAGAGAAACCAACATGTATGTATTTATCTTCTAAGGATATCAGTGCATTAGTTTGCTACAGACAAACAAACTACAGAGGCAAGTTAGGATACAGGCACCTAGCAAATCAATAGCAGAGTCAAAAATCTAACTCAAGAGGAATAATGCATTTCCTTTCCTATGATTGCTAATTTACAACAGCATAGGTAGTTGCAGAATAGTTTCTGAGACTACATGAAAATATATGTTGTAAAAGATGACTGTCAAGCTGTTAGAACATAGATCCATGAATCAAAAAATTGTGCTTCCCTTCCTACTTCTTCTAACTATGGCCCATATCATTTCCCACTCCATATTTTCTTTCTCCATCTACAAGATGTTGACTTCCTTCCCCACCAGCTCTAACACTGCTTAATTTATGCCTGTAAAGTGCTTTGAGACTCATGTATAAAAGTATAGGGATATGTAAAATACTACTGTTTCTAAGCTTATCGTTAGTATGAAACAAAATAACTATTGAAAGGCATATTGTGAATGTACTGTTTTAATTTTGACTGCTTTGACATTGTGGACTATTTTCATTTTAGAATATGGGATTTACCATATCCTCTACTTATAAAGTTAAGCTTTCAAGATAGTAGCCATACGAGATAACAGACTTGGTACAATTATGGAGAAGGGATTAAATCTGGCTGCTCATTTTACATCTCAGCAAGGTTGGAGAAAGTGAAGAAAAAGAAATTGCAAGGCTCTTTCTGTGAAGAGTTGCCTCTTATGAAAAATTTCTGGATGTTCTCCTACTCTAAATTGAAGCCATGTCATCGCAGACATCACTTTAATTCCTAAGAAGGACAAAACAAGAAAGAAGTTAATAAAATGAGCGTTTAAACTGAGTTAAATATTTCCTTTGATTTTTAAGCCAAGAATTTTCTGAAAGTTTATTTCTCTTTCTTTCACTGAAGAGAATTTAGCACTCAGACACACTGACTGGAATGGAAGAGTAATCAGTCAGAAAGAACAAATAAATTTTGCGTCTGCCTCTGTTAGTGGGGAAAATAATTGAAAGCATGACTGCTTATGTGATTCCTCTACAACTTCAAAAGTGTACAAAATCACAGAAAAGGGAATGCCATCTGTTTGTTGTTAGGGTCATGTATTTTATTTTCCTACTTATACTCCCACTGAAAGCAAGGAGAAATTTTCAATCCTTTGTAATGAAAAAGACATAATTTTATTTTCTCTCCTATATTCAGGTTACAGGCTTTATTATGCATCTTCCTTGCCTCATGAGTAAGTTTAATTCTTTGTTAACTAATATCCTCAAACATTATCTATAAAATAGAGCAGAAATGGCAAAAAAAAATAAAAAATGGTTATCACCTTATAAGAGAAGGAATGTGACACAGGAGAAATACTGGACCTCCCTCAGGTCTGAGTGTTTGCATCAAGAAGATTATTAAAAGCAAAGCCACTGCAATAACGCAGAATGCACCCTTGGCATAATGAAAGCAAGATGTAAAAACGTGTTGGTGAGAAGGGCAGCTTTGAAGCAGCTGCAGCCCAAGCTCTATAATATCTGAAGGAGGATATGCTGGTAATGGAAGCGTGCCTTTCCTAACTCTGACTATTCATCTCAAGGGGCGATTTACAAGGTGATAAAAGGTTCCAAGCTGCAAAAGGTACTTTAGGCAGTTAAAAAGCAGCTTTTTATGATCATTTCTTCTGTACAGTACACGTTGTTTCATTAATCAAATGTTTATTCTATTAAAACACCAACTCTTGTAGCTGGTGGGACAACAAGTTTTACTACCATGAAATGGCATTAAAAGCCACAGACTTCCCAGCTAAGCCTTTGTAATGATTCTAACACAGCCCAAGTGTGGCTGTCTGCAGTGGGACACCCGAGGGGCATGACAGTTCTGCTCCTTGGCAAAATTCTAGGCTCGTGTCAATCCTCAAGGCCACATCCCCCTCTCCTGGCAAACAGGCACATAGGGCATGCAAAGGCTGTTTTAACCATCCACTAAAACAGGTGGCTCACATCAAATCTGACACTGTCAGCATTAAGTTGCTCATTAAATGAGTATTAAAAGCCAAGCACGGCTGTGGCAAATGGAAAGCTTCTACTCACAAGGAACATATTTGCAAGCCTTTAAAACCTACCAGCTTCTGCATCTCCTAGGGGCCTAAAATCCAACACCCACAGTGACAGCTATAGATCAGGGTACGTGTTGTGTGAAACAAAACAAATATTTTGAAAAACTTTTGTCAGCTCTCTTTTTACTCCTTGAAAGAGCCTTCCCAAAACAGGGGTGCCATAAGCAACTGGCTAAGATACCCCTTTCCTAAACTATCAGGTTACTAATGGAAAGCAATTCTTTACTTTACAAATTGAGCCTAAAACTGAATGCATTTAGACTCCTACACCTTCCTCCACCACGCAAATCATAAAGTGCAACTCAAATGGATCCATCAAAAGTGCAGTAGAGTTTCCCAATAACATCCAAACACTTTTCAGTTGATTTAGACATAGAAACATCCTTTATGTTAAACGGGAAAAGAACAAAACTGTTAACAGATACTCAGAGCCTGCACAGCTAAACATGGAGAGCAGGAGGGAGGGGATGCAGAAAAGACCTGGAAGTTTATCTGCACAGCAACCACAGTGACCAACAGGAAATTTCGGCTTGCATTTTAATGAATTCATAATATTGAAATATAAGTTATAAATCTATAAATCCAAGATAAATACAGTTACAAGGATTCTAAGATATAAATATTAAAATACAGTAAAAACTGCATTAATAAAGGAGAACGATGAATTATTATAAAATAGAAACTACCAGGGGCTTAGAAGTCTAAATCCTCATTGAATGAACCTTAAGCAAAATCATTATAGCCACATTATAAAACACTCTCTGCTAAAGTAATTTAAATTCTCCAATTACCTACCGTGTGTTTCAGAGGTAGTATGAATTTCAGGTTGTTTTGCTAAAATGCATAACCAAAATCCTGTAAATCCTTGTGCAGGCTGAAAATAATTCAAAAAATATGTATATTTTGGCATAATAATATTTATGAACTCCAAAAGAATGAACAACAATACCAAATCAACATACTAACACAAGATAAAGAGATTTTCCTATTTATATGAACAAAAATAGGGACAAATCTTTCCTGTGTGTTATTCTGTGAAGTAGTAATTTCAATATCAGAAAGGAATAATCACCTTTTACTATAAGTTCTGCTGTTACTGGGATTATCAACAACACTTAATTAAAAAATATTTTGAAGAAGCTATACTTAATATTACATTATGCAGCTTTGGAGAATCTTTTTAAAGTTCAACAATGACTATTTTGCATTGCTGTTTGACAATACAGCAGAATTCTCTCATTAGAATGTACCATCCTTCGCTACGAATAACTCACTCAATTTCTGTGTGAGAGCAATCTGTGTCACAGTAAGAGGCAAGGTGTTGTAACTGCTGCTCAGGATTCAAAAGGACTCGCTATTGCACCACGTAGAGGTGCTTACCATTGAAATCTTTCAAAAGCACAGCTAGTGGCTCAAAAAAGAAGGCTGTATTATTTTGTTTAATGCAAACTGATACAGACTCTGACTTACTTGGCCACAGATACAGGATGCAGTCTGATTTGCATAATCCATTTCGTAATTAGGCATCTTCCGCATCACAATGCCCACAAAAACCAAAGCGACCAGCTAGCAGGTCAACCTTTCCACCCAAGCAATGCACCAAACCTCCCCTTTTAGCCAATCCCCATTGGCTACTACCTTATTTTGAAACACATGTGATCAACCAAATGTTTAGCAGGATTAAGACAGTCATTTACCTTTTGCTGATCTGTTACCAATTGTACTAAATACAATTCTTAAAAGGTTCTTCTTCTGCAGAGTCAGCTCTCTTTACTTCCTCAGGAATACTTTACAGCAAAACACTGTGTCTTGGTTTTGCTCATGTACGCAACAGGTAAAAGGCTACAGCTTAGCTAATTAAAGTTTCATCACTGCTTTCAATGTCTCTTCTACTTTGGTATTGCCAGCAACTCAGGCAGCAAAGTTGACACAAGCCTATCTCATAGCCTCAGACATGCTGATAACTTCAAATTAAATATGCAAAACTAAATTAATTCAACTAAATCACTCTACTACTTAAACAAAAAGGGGATGAAAATATGAATTTAGATTAACCACGGCTCCCATTTGTTTCATGTGAAGCAAATGAGCAAAAAGCCGAAGTATCCCCTTTTTGTAACAAATTTAAAAATCAACATAGATGGAACTCCTTATTAAATCCCTTATATCCAGATTCAACAGAAGCTGAGAAGAATAATATTTGAGACACGATTCACAATCCTGTCACAATTTAATATATTCATGACCTTTTGCTCAAACTGCAAAGTTCAGTAAACCACGAGCTAAAGAGATGCACAGCTGGCAATCCAGCAGGGCTGGGTTTTGTTTTCTCATTAATCAGCAGGCAGGCTCCCTTCTGATTCACCCCCGATAACCTCTTGAAACTTTTTATTGTATTATTTGTAAAAAGATAATTCTTAAAATATTTCTCAATGGGGGTAATTACCTCCACTTGCTATATGTAATTAAAGGAAGCAACAGAAGAGCTAAGTGACTACCAGAGAAAACATGGTGGCTTTCCTCTTAAGGAGCTACTCGAATGTTAAAAACAGAAGAGCTGAAAGACAAAACAATATATATACATATATATTTATTTTGGTTTTTTTATTATTATTATTATTTTTTTTTTTTTTTAAGGGAGTAGTGAATTGTCTTTTGACAGTAGCTGACAGTAGTCAGTCCATGACAGAAAACTTGTCTCTTCTATGCTAATGGTACCTTGGAAATAAACTAGAAAAAAAATCATTTCCAATCTCATTGACAAACCGAGCACTAGCAAAGCCCTGAATGCAAAATTATTTAGCAGATGACACATTTGTTATAAGAAAAATAAATTAGTAAAATGAGCAAAAAGATCAACTTTCATTTACACTTACTACACCTAAGTTGGTAAGATTTTTGGTCAGGATTTCTGAATGTGACATTAATATGCAATTAAGTTTTGCTATCCATGGCATGAGATTCTCAGAAGCACAACGTCTTTCTCTGAGAACTGAAAGTCATTTGTTTAAATGTTGAAGTAAGACTGCATTTCTTCTGAAAAATATCTTGAATAAACTTTCAATGGAATATGATTTTGGATTAGAGGCCCTTGAATTTATCAGAGATTATAACAGCTATAGACTAGTTGATAAGGATACTTACATTATCTGTACAGTATCGGTACAGATATTTTATTATCTATGTTCCCAAGAAGTAAACAGCTAACAAGATGTTATGCATAAAGAAAGGTGGTTTTATTTTTAGGAGATAATTCATAAGTGGCCCTAACCTCATCTCATGTCAGAAAACACCACTGTCTAAAACAATGTAACCATGAATAGTAGTATTTTTACTGCTAAATTTATAAGTTCATGAAATTCACTAAAATGACAAGGTAATAGACAACTAGGTGTTCCCTACTCAAAACTTAGGAAGTCAAAAATGGACAGATTGACTCATAAAGAAGGTTCTGAAGTATGACAGGATAAAATCACAAGAAATTAATATAGAAAAATGGCAGTTTGAAGGAACATCTACATTTTGCAGAAATAAAAATGCACCTTCCCACAGGAAGACTGCTATCAATCTGACGCTTCCTCCAAGTTGTGGGGCAAGTACATGTTGCAGTTAACTCCAGAGGTCTGGCCTCCTCTCCAACTATGAATGGGAATTTTGTATTGTAAGCTCCTCTCAGCTGAGACATTTGGTGAAGGTTAAGAGGAGCAAAGCTGAATGAAATGGGTTGTTAAATGTGAAGAAAGTGACGTTCTCTAAAGCCACCTTAAAGCAGTGAGGATGGTGTTGGTCTCTTTTCTCATGTGACAAGACATGAGAAAATATTCACATGCTGTGCAAGGGGAAGTTCAGAGTGGATATTAGGAATAACTTCTACACAGAGAAGGTGATTCTAAAGTAACAAAATTATCCACAAAATGGAAAACCCTTTTTACTTACTTAATGCACCAAGGATACAAAAACAGGTCTCTCTTCAGAGAAAAGGCAAGAAAAAAGGTGATCAGTCCCACTACACTCCACAGCCACACACTGTAGAGACAAAACTCAGGCTGGCACCAAATGTTTCAGAAACTCCGGAAGTGAGGACATATGAGTGCCTTGGATATTCATGGACTCCCTTGCCAAATATTGCACAGTTCAGGCCACCTGAGTATTCCTGCATTCATAGAGCACTATGGAATGTCAGGTGAAAATTGTATCCTGCCTCCCAAAACAAAACTTTAACACAAATACACCATTGTTAAGCACCTTCAAAATTTCTTGCTGTCAGAGACAGCAAGAATAATCAGAGCAGCAGATAACAAGAATCTGGGGAGGTGAAGTCAGACAAAAACTTCCTTTTATTAGAAAATATTACGGTTTAACAAGCCTAACAAGTAAACTGTAAGAACACTGTTGCCACTTTCACACATCCATACGTCTCCCAGTAGCCAGCAATATTGTACCCAGTTGGAACAGAATTTCTTCTTACCATCACTACTTGCACCACTGTGACATATTCAAAAGGAAAATGTATGGTAATTGTGTTAAATAATCGAAAAGAACTTAACCAATTGTAGTCAATGATTTTTCTTTTTTATTTGTATCTCGGGAAGAATTAAATGAGGTTTCTGAATTTAAGAAAGCTAAAACTCCATGCAAATAACATTACTGATGCATTTATGGCTATCATATTAACATCATTTCCCCTGCTAATTTATACTCTTATCCTTATCGCCCACACCATGGTTACCTAGTAAGTCTGACAATAATGGATACTTTCATTTTGCCTTTACAGGTATTGATTAGATTTCTAAAGAAAAGAAAGCTCAATAACCAAATGTATCTCCTCCTGCCCCCAGTGAGAAACGTTCTGAGGTTTCATAACAAACATGTTGCTTAACTGATTAGACTGTCACTTCTCCCGAAAGATTTCAGGCACTTTTATTGAATTTATTTCCCTAAGTTTCAAAAAGTATTGTAAAATGACTTTCTGGCTCATCAAGTTCTTTTGATAATGGCTTAGGTATTGACTTGACTGAAAGAAAATAGCTTGTGTCTAAGCAGTGACAGAGAGAATGGTATAAAGCAAGAGCACAGGTATTGTCAGATCGGATATAACTCCAGCCTCAGGTCCCACCTCTGACAGAAGCTGTGCCCTTTACTTTGCTCTAAAGCTCCACTAGAGACAGAGACACATGGTAAGCTGTCACACACACCACCCTCATCCTAATGATTGAGACTTAAAAGTTTGAACTGGATTCATTTCCAAAGACTGCTTCTCTAAAGCTTTCTTTTCTTTTGGGGTATTCTTATTACCATAGACATTCATCCTCCAGCAAATTTATGAATGCTTTCTTTTGCTTAGGAGTTATTTAATGTATTGTTTTTCATAGAGACAATCAATTTCTCTACTTGCCTTTCCCCATGAAAAATAAAACTTTTCACCTGAAGCATTTTTTTATTCCTTTATGGGGAAGAAACTTTATTACTTCATTGTGTGGGCTGACACAAAAGTGAAACTATCACAAATTCATTTACACATTTCTTATATTATTCCACCTTCAAATAAGTTACACAGATTGCCTACTGAATTTCACAAGAAATTTGCCTTTTAATGAGTTCACAACTGTAACAGGCTTTCTCAGCTTTCAAAGGAAATTGCAGCCATGAACGTGTGTATGTGATCCGGGACTTTGTCTGCATGAAAACAACTTATGAACACATCTCTCAAATGCAGCATATGGTGTTATGTGAAAAGAAAAATCAACACAAATCAGCAATTACAGCAACACTTCAGAAAGCCTGTGAAAAGAGAGCGCACCTACAGAGGGAAACCAAACAACTCATAATCTGATGAGGTTCAAGTTACTTCCCAGAGTCAAACTGAAGGGTAATCACATAGCACTGGCTCATTTCACAGTCAGAATGAGCAACAGACTTATTTCCCTCCAGCATGACGAGAGTGTAGCATAGAACTTGCAGAAAGCTTTAAGATTCAATTTCAGGGGTGGATCAGTTGATAGTGAATCATGCTCTCGTGGAGGAAACCTGAAACAGGAGCTGTCAAACATCAGGGCATTCACAGCCTGTGGCAAGTGTTCAGTCAAGTCTGATTTAGCAGAAAGGTGTCTTCTGCATCATGCAAGCACAGCTCAAGCTAAACATGTGGGTATTTTTTTTCTTTCTAATTCTATCTATCAAGCTCTTTTCATGTCATCCTCCTGTAAAGCTTATTTTGCTGGTATAGTGCAAGGAAAAATAAGAGCTAAATCAGGTTCCAAACACTGCAGGAAGGAAGCAGCAAGAGCACTGTCCTCCAATGTTTTTTCATATCCATTAAAGACTGAGGCAGGTTTCAATAAATCCAGAAAATGATAAGCAGCAGGAAAAAGAAACACCAGCTGAGTCTAGTGGCATACACTAAAACATCACCAACTTGGAGATCTAGATATACTCCTGGCATGTCAAAAATGAACAGATATAGATACCAAATTTCATGGCTCTGTGAGTGTTTGTTAAGAGAGGTACAAAAGTCGAAGAGTTATAGGAGAATCTTTCTAAAACAAGGAATTCTGACACCCCCCCCCCCCCCCCCACCTCAGTGTGACAATTCCATATTAGGAAATGAAAATTCCTAAAGGACTGGCCTAAATCAATGAGCTCTCCAGCTTGCCTTCCTCCTCTTTGATACACATTGTTCACCGTGCATTTCTCCACCAAACCACCATTCCAAAAGTAAACACAGAGAATTAGCAATTACACTACGCAAATTGTCTCTGATAGAGACAGAGCATAATCCTTTCCCTTTTGCAAGGAAGCACTTACAAAAAATTCCATTTCATTGCAACTGTATCAGAAATTACTGTCTGACTGGACAGGAGCAAAGAATCATTTAATATATTCTTTCCAAACAATGATGCACTGTAACATGCAATTCTGCTTCAGCCATTTGGCAGTTTCGCTTCCTTGTGTTCAAACAGAACTTGCAGGCAGTAAAAACAACAGTTTATCAGCACTGCTAAATGAACAAAATTGCACAAACCACAATTTTACGGATAGAAAACTCAAATTTTCTATTAAGAAAAGTACTACCAATATTCAGACAATGCCATTCCATCCAGTGCTGATAAGGAAGAAGTTTATTCTTCATCTACTCTCTTTCAGCATCTCCTCTGCCTAATCATTAGAGAGGTGTGGGAAGTTTAATCATATAAATTATCTGAGTGTTTCTTACTTTCCATGTAGGACATACATTACCGTTGTGCAAAATAATAATAATAATAATAACAAAGTTATTGCCAGCTGCATTCCAGTGGAATTATATTAAAAGGAATGCTAGAAGATAGACTGCAAAATACAATAATCTATTTTAGAATTCTGAATTAATTAACTTTGAAAAGCTATGCTGAAAAAGCTGATTAAAATACTTTTCAGTTAGTTTAACACGGTCCAGTGTGAATGCTGCATATCATATAATAAACAAAGAAATTTAGAAACTAATGTTTATAGTAAGATCCTTGTAGAATAAATAGAAAATAATAATATTTTTTAAAAGGAAGTAAAACCTTTTTAAGACTTTTTCAAGTACCATGGCATGAAACTGCATAACTCTTAGCCATGGGAAGTGCTCGGTAATTTACCTCTCATGAGCAGCAAATACTCTTGCAAGGTATAACGACATTGGCAACACTTTTCAATACTTTATACCAATCACACACAAGTGAAAATATCAAAATCGGTAGTTGAATAGCATCTAAAATCTGATGTGGCTACTTGCTGTGCCACGTTTTATGGGTGGATGAATACCAAACAAACCCCTCCAAATTTCTAAATTCAAATGACACATCCAAAACTTCCACTGTTACCAGAGCTTTGTATTTCCTGACCAATAGATTACCAAGCCACACCAAGAGCAGTCAATGAAGTCCTCCCTGGACTCCTGATACTCTGTAAATTATCCACTCCACTTCTCATGTTCCTACAAGATCCACGTGTGGGAAATGCATAAACTTTGGAAGGAAATTACTGAAGTGAAGTGATATGAGAGAACTTCAAGATCACTCCTGAACTGAAACATCTTGTAGGTACCACAGTATGCCAAGAAACTTGCTTAAAAGCAAAAATACTGTCCCTCAAAATCCTCTCCAACAAAAGATCTCACATTTGAGTCTTTCAGTCACCAAGATGATCAATCCTTTGAACAATTCCATAAGCAAGGAAATCTAGTAACTTCATCTCATCCTTACTACAGCAGTGATGAATCATTGGCCAAGGAGCTTGCAGAATTCTATCTAGAAAATATCAGAAGGCTTCAATTCTTGTGCAGTTTAAAGTTTTAATTATAAGAGAATACAAAAAATGAGTTATTTGTTCTTTCTGCATTCTTTTTTCAGGATTACAAACAAGTACCCACTAATATAACCAAGTATTTACACATAGCTGGAAGGTACTGGGACTCTGTCTAAAATAACTTCATACAAAAGAAATTAATCAGTTGTTTAAGTTCTTCTAATCAAGAAAGTCATAATAAATTAATATATCTAATTAGAAGCAATCTCAATGAGATCACATTAAAACCTCATTTTGTTCTATTAAAAAATTCAATAAAACTGCCAATTAATTTAGGCAATCAGTAAGAACAAGGAGATTTTCTTGATGTTTCGTCTACTTTGCTCAGCGATTAGCAATCATTTTTAACAGCTTGTTGACAGTGCTCATCTCTTGACAGTGCCGCAGTTTGTATCAGATGCCAGCTTTCAAATCTGCTTGGACAAATCATCCTTGTACTGCCATTCAGCACATCTGCCTCTGCAGGTAATTGAGTTCTCTCAGGAAACCCAGTATTTCAGAAGCATGGGAGATAAAGTTTTCAGCAGAGAAATGGAACACAAAGGAAATACTTTATCAAGCTAAACTGATAAAAGTAGGGAACTATAAAAACGTAATTAGAAAGACACTTAAAATCTGTTCTAGAAACCACACAATCTCAGGTTATAGATGAGCTCAGTGGCTCATATCAGCATGCATTATTTCATCGTCTGCAAGTCTAAAGAGTGGTTCACACTCCACATCTGTTATACTTTAATGCCTGCTGGCATTGCTTTCCCACATCCATCTTAAGCAAAAATAAATTTGGCCATACTAAGCAAGAAAAATCTGCTCACTAATTTCCACCATCTCTTCCTTATCACAAAGTGCCACTGCATGTTGCCTGTGAGGAACTAGCATAAAACACTATCACTTTCCATCTTTTTTAATGTACAAATGAGAAACTGCTGTTACAGATGAGCCTCTGTTCTACACTTCTACCTTCTGTAGTTCATGTCTTTTTATCCATGATGTCAAGAATACAATTTCTTGAAGGCTGATCTTAAACACAGACTCAATAATTCCATCATCAGTCTGATACTGAATAACAGAACTGATCAAACTGCTACACTAGCACAGACCTCAGACACTTTGAAACAGTATCAGTAATAATAGTAACAGAAATAAAAGTAGAATTTTCACTTTTATGCGCAGAGAATTGCTTTTATCTCAAAATGCACAATATTCTGGTGTATTTCTTTACCCTTTCCAGGAAAGAAAAATTATTTTTCTGATGTATCCATCCTTCCACAAAAAAACACGAGCAAATGGCTCGTCTAGCTCAGACACTTGTAGTGTATGACTCCAGAAGACTAGTCCACCGGCTCTAGAGAGGTTTTAGAATGGGTTTGCATAAGCCCATTCTAGCAGAGGTGGGTTTTTTTGTGCTGTTTTTTATTATTATTATTGTTTGGTTGGTTGGTTTTTTGTTTGTTTGATTGTTTTTTACACCTTCAAGTCTCTTCACAGAGTGCCAAAAATCTGTGTTTTCAGGTTCCCAGCTACACAATAGTTTGGCTGAGAGGCATGGCATTAGAACAGCTCCATTTCTCCAATAGAATAGGCTATAAAAACCTACAATTTTGGTAGCTTATTAATTATAAAAATCACCAAAGTTAGAAAAGGCCTCCAGGATCATGCAACTGTCATCCTAACCACCAATATTTTCCTCTAAATAATGTTCCTCAGTATAACACAACCATAGAACAGCCTGAGTAGAAAAGGACCACAATGATCATCTAGTTTCAACCCCTCTGCTGTGTGCAGGGGTCACCAGGGATGGACACTCAACCACCTTTCTTGGCAGCCCATTCCAGAGCGCAACTCTTTTGAAGACAATTTTCCTAACATCCAATCTGAATTTCCCAAAGCACAACTTGAGGCCATTCCTTCTAGTCCTATCATGTGAGAAGAGGCTGAACCCCACCTCAGCATAACCTCCTTTCAAGTACATGTACAGAGTAATAATGTCTTCACCGAGCCTTCTCTTCTCCAGACTACATAGTCCCAGTCCCCTCAGTTGCCCCTCATAAGACATTTGCTCCAGATCCTCCACCAGCTTTGTTGCCTTTGAACACACACCAGGGCCTCAATGTCCTTCCTGTACTGAGTGACTCCTAAACACAGTACTCAAAGCCCCATCAGCTTGATGATCAGGGGATGATCACCTCCCCGCTCCTGTGCTACTTCTGATACAAGCCAGGACACCACTGACCTTCTTGGCCACCTGGCCACACTGCTGGCTCATGTCCAGTTGACCATCGACCAACACACTATGAAAGACAACTAGTTTTTTTGGTTCAAAGTTTGCTTTATGGGGCCTTTTAGGTGATAAGACTGTAACTGACTACTGAGAATTATCTGGTGAGGTGAGTGGTGGGCGTCACCATGCCACAGTACTTCCACTAATGATTGTAAAGGTAAGCAGAAACAGGACAAGCAGTGTTTTTCGGGGGTATGGCTTGAAGAAATTGATCACCACATATGGCGGCAATGCTTACACATGGCAATGAAGGCACAACTCCCTGCTGGCTTATCTGCTAGGTCAGGTGTGTCAAGCTAACAGAGAGAATAGTAGAAGAATAAAAGAACTGAAAAGTGGGGGGTAAAAGGTCCCCACAAAACTAAGTACTTTGGAGAACTCCCAAAGAAAAGAAACTTTTGGAGATGAGAAATTCCCAAAGAAAAGAACCCTTTAGCAGAGGAATCCCCTAAGACAAAAGAAACATCTTAGAAAATAACCCTCTGGAGCCTGTTTACTGCTAGGGTGCAAAGCTTCCTTTCTTTCTCCCATTCCCCATGGTGACCAGACAAGTTCTTGGGATCAACTGACATACTACAAACCACCCTGGACCCATGGTGATGACTATCTCTCTTGTTTTCTACAGACTTTGTGCTTTTATTTCCCATCTCTCTTCTATCATCCATCTTCCCTTCCCCATCTTCCTAACAAACTAGGATTTGTAATAAACTGGTCAGGATAACATCTGACCTGTTGTGTCTTAACCTCACCGTGAGGTATGCACGTACTAAAAGAACCTCCTCTCCCTCCTATAAACTGGAGTAAGACACAGATCTAGGTCTGTTTCTTCTACAACTTTCTAGACACTGCACTGAGAGCACATGGCCTGGGATTTTTGTGGACAAAGTGCAGGACAAAGCACTTGGTTTTGTTGAACTTCACCCCTCTGGCCTCAGCCCACCTATCCAGCCTGTCCAGATCCATCTTAACACTCCTTCCTAGGCCCAAGCAGACTGACTTTTCTTCCCACCTGTGAACTTACTGAGGGTGCACTCAATGCCCTCATCCAGATCATCATTAAAGATACTAAACAGGACAGGCTCCAGCTCTGAGCCCTGGGGTGCATTAGTTGTGGCTGGTCACTGGCTGGATTTAACTCTATTCACCACCACTCTCTGGGCCTGGCCATACAGCCAGCTCTTCAGGTCAGGTTGGTTTAGCAAGATCTGCCTTTCATGAACCCGTGCTGCCTGTGCCTGTTCCCCCAGATGTCCTGCACATGCCATATGATCTCACTGAAGATGATTTGCTCCATAACCCTCTGTGGCACTAAGGTCAGGCTGACAGGTCCGTAGTTCCCTGGATCCTCCTCAGCATCCTTCCTGTAGATGGATAAAAATGAAACTACAACTCAAACACTGATCCATCCTGCTGAACCACTCCTGTCTTACAGAAACATTTTGAACCAGCATCTTTGGAATTTCTAGTCAAACTGAGAGCCAGTATACTAACTTAGGAGTGACCTTCAAAGATATTGAATACCCATGCGATTTAGCTTATCATACTTTCAGGGTAAAGACATTCTTCGGTTGCCTGGTTCCACAGGTGATCTGTGTGTTCTCCTTATTGAAGAATTTTCTGAGGTATAAGTGGTATTTATAATAAATATGTAGTGCTAACAGTTTCAAAACATCTCACTTTCAACATTTTATGAATAAACATTACAAGTGCCCTATTTGAAACTACCTTCCCATCCAAAGTTACTTCACAGAATTCATACAATTACAATTTTGAAGAGACAAAATTGAAGTGAATCTGAAATGACTTATTCTGTACTCAGTTAACTATTCAAAGTTCTGCAAGTTTTTGTCCTATCTGCAATATGTATATAAAATTCCTTACATATAAAATATGTCCTTCCCAAAACTGTTTTTCACCATTTATAGAACTCAGTTTTTGAGCTCAATATAGAGCGGAAAAGAGACCACTCCTGTATGGTCTGTATAATCCTTACTTTTAAGTGCAGAAGAGACTTTGTGACAAGGCAGCTGTCACTTCACTTCCAGCTACTGCATATGACAGAGTGATTCACTGATCTCTATCTCCCACTCACACTCCTTGGGGCTTTGCACTTGTATTCTTCTTTGAGTTTTTTTCTTCCTTAATTCTAATTCAGTTATTTGGTCTGTGAACTGCAGGGTATAAGAAAACATCATGCTTCTGACTTGCATTTTAAAATTTAAAGGTGCCTTACTACTTTCCATCCAAGTGTGCTGCGCTTTACAGGGATTTTAAATCCAAAGCTCAGAAGTCACCACCTACCTCTTCTGCCCAGGAGATTAGAAACAGCAAGAAAGCAAGAGAAATAGTACCTGCCTCACAAACGTATATCTGCACAACATTTACAATACAGTATTTAACAAAGACATAAGTCATTACTGTTCTACCTATCATTCTCATGCACATGCTATACATAATTCATTCAGGCATCTGTGACAGCTCCATAAATCTGCACGGAGTCAGGTGTCTGGAGTCGAGAGGTGTGTTTCACTCTGGGGAGAGGGGGGGAATAAAGAAGGCACGGGATTTGTTGTTTTTTTCCTTATTTTAAACCCTCTATGATCCAACACACCACCATGGCTCCTTCAGATCTTAATATACATAATACCATTTTAACATACTGCAACAACCTGCAGGATAAAGCCATTGCTGCAGCAGTTGTGATTTAGAACATTAATACTGCAGTTGGTTTAAATTTAAAAAATAAATACTAAAAAGGCTTTGCCTGCATTAGGGACCAGAGGGGGAAAAAAAAATTATTTTTTTCCCCCAATAAAAAGGCAAGCAGAAACACAAATAGATTTGAGTTAAAAAGATTTGAGTTGTGGAATTATTGAAACGTACATCAGAAGAGCTTCTCAATTTGTGCTATCTCTGAGAAAACAGAAAAAGCCCGATTTATAACAATAAAATGAACAGACTTGTGATCTCGTTGATTTTGTTTTGTCTCTACATTAAAGGCATCGAGGGGCAAGATTCACTTCTAGGGTTCACCTCTCAATATATTTCTACAGTTTTTATTTCATCTTTTGCTAACCCTTTCACTAACAGCAAAAGCTTCTTGCAGACTATCACTGAGAATGTTTCCAGGAGGAGTAAATTGAGGTGGTAAAGGGTGTATGGTTTCCTTCTAACCTCCCCTTCTCAGCATTCTCTTGTAATTTGTCTCTGTTCAAGCGTACAACATTTTCAGAGAAACCTAAAAACAAAACAAAGCAAAACAAAAAACAAAAAGCAAACAAACAAAAAAAAACTGTTGGCTAATTTACAGCTCTTCTATTAGAGGCACCATTGGGAAGTTGTCAAGAACTGATGGAACAGGTTTTGGTTACTGTAGAAATGTTTTTGTTTTCAGTACAGCAGAAGTAATGATGCTACATCTCTGGTGGATTTAGATTAATTATTCCATGATGTTCAATTGATTTATACTAAATGTGCAGAACGATCTCATCCTTCCAAAGGATCAGAAAAAAAATCACATCAAAGGCACTGTTCTGAATCCATAAATGTAAGGGAATTTTACTACTTCTTGTCAGAAAAATCTGCAAGGCGGAGAACACTTGACCTAGGAAGGTATTTCAGGTGCCTGCTAAGGGATGAACTTTAATGGTAATTTTTCCAATAACAGACACCAGCGTTTTGCCTCAATGGGGATTACTAATCAGATCTCTTTCATCTGATTTCATCACATTTCTCTGTTTTGATGAAACTTAGAAGTTGTTCATTAATTATTCCTTAGCCAGAAGGAAAGCTGATGATCAGACAACCAGGAACATGGAAAATATTTTTCCTTTTCATTCCTGAATTGTTTCAGTTTTACTGTTCTTTGTTCAACTGAAACACCTTTCAAGTAGCCCAGGTAGGACCAGAGGGAATGGTTTCAAGCTACAGCAGGGGAGATTCAAGTTGGACATCAGGAAGTATTACTTCTCAGAAAGGGTGGTCAGGCACTGGAATGGACTGCCCAGGGAGGTGGTGGAATCGCTGACCTTGGGGGTGTTCAAGGAACGACTGGATGTTGTGTGGAGGGACATGGTTTAGTGGGAGCTATTAGTAATAGGTGAATGGTTGGACTGGATGATCTTTTAGGTCTTTTCCAACCTTGGTGATTCTATGATTCTATTATACTCCTCTGAGACACGTAAAAACAACAGGATTTTTTTTCCCCTTTTTTGAATATCATTAACAAATTCCCTTGAAAATTATTAAACCAGTTCCAATCATCTGAAGTATTATGATGATTCACTGGTGAGAAAGAACAGATTATCCCATGATTATCACATTATTTCTCGTTTTCTCATACATAGCAGTCTGCCAGGCATAAATTCATCTTGGACAAATTCATCTGGCCACATTCAGCTTTAAGAGAACATACATGGACATCAACTATGTTGCAGTCTTAGTCCATTACTTAGATGATTTCGTCTTAGTTAGCTTTTGATATTGGATGATTAACAAGTTATATTTCAATTCCTGGCATTTCCTGAAATTTCAATTTCCCAGAGAAAAATTCTATTTACATTAATATAAAATGAATATTTATTACATTTTGAAGACTTTGGATGCTACCCAGAAACATTTCACAAAGTAGCAAGAGGACTTGCTTGAAAAAAAAATAAACTTGCTTGAAAATTTTTAAAGAATCTTGAATTAATACATAATCTGATTAATATAACACCATATTCAAGACCTTTGAAGGAACTGGGGAACTCCAAGGTTCTCTTAAAAAAGTGGTATTTTTTCCAAAGAGATGGGTCTTATGGTAGAAATGAACCCTGTGTTGTTATTTTACAGGAAAGGGAGAAAAAAAAAAAATCCATTAATGCATTTAAGCATTTTTAGATACAAGATTTCATAGCATAGGTAGTGTGATTGCTCAGATAGCTAGGCCTTTCCACTTAAAAACTTTTCATTTAAGCTATTCTTCCACCTGGGCACACTCAAAAGAAAGGTCACTTCAATATATTAATTTATTCATTCTCAGTTTCTGCTTTCGTCTTTGCTTTTTCTTTCTTCCTAGGAAATATCTCCTCCAAAGACATTCTAGCGTAAAAAACTCCAAATTACAGACTTTAAAGCAAGAAGGAGCTTGTGCTATCATACAGTTTGACCTGCACAGGGCATATCACAACCTTCCTTAAATTATTGTTCATTTTAAGTTCCAGAGAAGGTGTTTGAATTCAAACTCAGTAAAAACCGACAGACCTAAAAAAAAAAAAAAAAACCACTGTGACTGAATTTTCAGTGTAGAAAATGCACAATGGCTCATAATACTTCTAATAAAGACTGATTCAGCTCTGATCTTATAATCAAAAGAATGTCTTTTTTTTTGTTTCAAATATAGAGTATATTTCTTGTGGACTTGCCAAATTCAGGAGTCATTTCCCAACTCTAGGATGCCAAAGTCTCTGTTAAGAACCTATTTTCTCCTTCCCTTCTCTCATTTGTCTTCTCCTTTTCTTCAAGCACTTTTTAAAAGAGGTTGTCAAATCTGGTTTGTAGCTTAGACAAGGGGAACAAAGGGCAAGAAACATCATTAAATATCAATTTTCTAGTTTTAACAGCCTGGGTGCAGAGATCTTAAGAGTCCAGAACTCAAAAACATGATCTAATCTAACAGTTATGACTTCCCCTTTTAATTTTTTTAATGGGATCTAAAATATATACAAGTTTGAAGGGGGAGGGGTGAAAGTTAATCCTAGTTGCTATGTCACTCTACAAATCAAAAGAAAGCAATCCATTACAGTTAGTTTTGAGGGCAAGAGTACTGCAGTGGTATTCCTGATGGATTTAGAAATTATGGTCTGTGGAACTTCACAGGCATTAAGCATGAAAATAAAACCATTAGATCTTCTCAACAAATGGAGTCACTATTGAAGGATATATTTTTTCCTGCTCACAGTCGGGTTTTTATTTTTCCAAATTGGAAACACACCACACAGAGGAAGTAATAACATTGCAGTAAAGTATTCAAAGCCCAATTTTTATTCACATTGATTATCTTCTACATTTTGAAGTATTGCCTTTGTTCAGTCATCTGTAACTGGTTATCAGTTAGGAATTCAAAACCTTTTGTTCATTAAACCATTTTGTGAAAACACTATTTTTGTCATATCTTTACGCAGAGTGGAAAAGAAATATGATGCACGTGGTTTCTTGTTCACATTATAAGTTTAAAATCTGCATTTCTTTGAGTCAGAAAAATATATACATATTTAGTCCCAGCTTTACCACTACAATATGAAATGCACATTAAAAAAAAATGCTACTTCCAAAAAGAATTTGAATGGCTTCATTACTCCATTTTTCTCCTTTTAAGCCATATTAGAATTACTTATGTCCTCAGAATTAAGAAATCCCCTTTTTACAATGGTGAGTAGACAATAAACCATAATAAAAAATGTGAGATCTTCCCAACTGCAGACTATATTTATTTACAAAAGACACCAAGACAAATTTAAATGCCAAAAATATAAAACTTGTGAAGCAAGAAGGATGATCCACCTGATGAACTATTCCCCAAATGAGAAATATCTTCTTTTTTAGGCATCCATTCCAGATCATTCCATGATCCTTTCACCATTAATACCTTCTAAAGTTATTTAGAATGTGATTGAGGTGAACTTCCATTAACTTTAATACTTAGTAAAACAATAACTTCAGCATCATACAATCAATATGAAATATATTTCTGAGTACACCGTTACTAAGCTTAATTTTTTTGAACACCAAGGGGAATAGAAATTTCTGCAAAAGATCATTAGGTGAAATATGAAAAATAAATAAATAAAATAACAAAAAATAAAAAAATGTGTATTTTGCTATAATAGTTTCAAAACAGGAAGTAATACTTCAAACAGCCAAACTATCTCTCACACACTTCCTGTAGAAGTCTGTATGTTTCTTTGAAACTAGCAGTTTTCAGGATACCAAAACAAACCTGCTCTAATGCAAACATTGGTCAGCTACCTTTTCAACTGCAGCCTGCTATGTTTTTGAGATTTCATTTTCAAGTGTGCAAAGTGCCACAGATTTCATAGTTACTACAAATGGTCCAATAGATTTTATCCAACTGGTGGGGGTATCCCACAAAGCTGCATTCCTTTTATATAGAAATATGCATTATAAAAAGTAAAATAATAAAAAGCACTAAATCAGGGGGGTGGGAGATGTGCAAATCCTCACCAAAAGACAACCAAACAAACAAGGGATTTTTAACAGAATGGAGATAAGAGGATGATGATAAAAAGTAGCATTGCTTAACAAATTATTGGAAGGTACTAACCTGAGAATGGGGGCAAATAAGAGTATATCAAATATAATAAAGCAAAGTAGAAAAAGAATTACACAACAAACAAGTAATGATCACCGTAGTCACTTAGGGACAAATTCACACAATTTAGCGATATGTTAATTATCTCATACATAGCAACTGCAGAATTAGAGCTTTTATCTTTGGATTTGTTTCATTCATTTAGTTGTTACACAGTGAATCATTTCTAAACAAGAAAAGAAAGCACTTACATCTGCCTCTGAATCTAACTGCTCTCACAGAAGAATACTGTACTTTGACAGCTACTTATTCATAAAAGTAATATCAATCTACAGAATCTGGTGATAATACAAGAACAATTGTTGATAATATTGTTTTAAAAGAAAAAGAAGGGCAAAGTAACAAAGCAAAGGGGAGATTACTGAAATTAAATTTCCTCAGTACTGAAATCATGCAATTTAAATGTAAGATAATTTCTACATGGCTCTTATTCTGGAAAAATCAGCCAACAATTAGCACAGCCAGTGCAGCAACTCATAGAATCTGACAATGAATACTTGTGAAATCAAGAACAGAAAATTTCTAAAGCCCTGAAATTAATTACATGCATATTTTATCATACACTATGAACCTCATGTTGCCATGCTGAAACATGGCCTGTTTCTTTTTGAAGTACTATTTCAGTTCCTTTTTCCTTCAATTTTCTTACATACTTTAAGTTATAGCATTTATTTCCCAGTTTTTTAATACTTAATTATTTAAATAAATTATTTAAAAATAATTTTAAAATTATATATATATATTTAAATAAATTATTATTAAAAGTGTGACTTCAGATATACACGCAAAACTGTCCTTTCAATTATGAATTAGGTTAAAATATACTGAAAATATGCATAAAAATGAACATTCATAAATGGAAGTAACTTCCTTATGGAAAAATACACAAAATTGAAAAGACTAAGAAATCACCAAAGTGCTTTGATTGTCTATAAACATGTAAATCAGCATATATATATGAAATTGAGGCTCTATAATGCACATGTTTTGTTGTCTTGTTTTTGATGAGATCCACAAAGTACTTGCTTTGATTTTTCCAACGTGCAACAGCACTATTAAGTTGTCAAAACACTGATGATCACTGAAGAAACTAAAATAAAGAGCCCTGTGTTTGTGTTTTAAGTAAGCTCATCTTCTTGTTCTACATTTATTTTTGGCCATTTCTTATTATTTGCCACTTAACTGTAAAATGCTTCTGCCAGCATCCAAGAAAGATCAGAATCATTAAGAATCTGTTCTTCTATGCAATTATGCTAACTATATAGCTTTGCCAAAATACTTCAATAAATGGATAAGATTATGTGTTGTCTGAATAGTATGATTTATATGCAAGGATTTTCTTTGGACAATCCAAGATTGGATTGGATTAATTTGGACATTAAGATAGGTATTTCCTCAAGTATGAGATGGGCATTTCTCCAAGCATCTTAACCAAATTGCACAACAACACTAATAATCTAAAAATAAAAGAAAACTCTCACTGAATCTTTTTTAAGTATCTGGTATTACCTCATAATGTCATTCAGCAATAGGAAACTTCACATTGAGAAAAGCATGAAGGAGAGCTACAGCCTCTCAATAAACTGCAATTACCATGCAGACCTAACAGCACTGAAGGTACCAGGCAGTGATTTTTGCAGGTAACCCCTAAGGACTGGTGGGCTGCTAGCTCAGGCAGAAGAGTCACAGCACTCATGTAACTGAAAACATTGTCAATATAAGATTTCAGTTAAAATAGAACTTTTTATTTTTCCTAAAAGTGCTCAGATTTGAATGCCAAAACTGTAATCATGCACAATATCACCAAACTGAAGAAAAATCCCATTTTTTTTTTTTTTTTTTTATTTTTTTTATTTTTTTTTTCATCCAGATGAAACCCAAAGCTTTCAGAAATTATCTCTTTGGAATCAAAAGCATGTTCTTATTAAAACAAAAATGTTTACTACTACATACATACACAGATACACACACGTACATGTTTCCTTAAAGGCAAACAGTAAAAAGTTGAGATATAGTTCATCTAACCATTAAAACACATTACAATGTTGTGAAAGCTGACATGAAAGTATACAGTAGAATTCAGTGGAAATGTATTAAGTTTATAGCATAGGAGTGGAACTAACAGGCCCAATTCTCTTCATCACAGGAACTGGTATAGAACCATATGAGGCCAGGAAACCATACTAACATCTAATCACTGTCTTCTGTACCCACTGCATCAAGCCACCCACAGGAAGTTATGCTTCCCTTGGATCATGAAATCAAAAACTGGGTATTTTAATTTCCCCACCACCCCCTACAAAAATTTACTTTGCAGACCATTTAAATCTACTCCTAATCAATTTTAAGATTAAGCTACTCAATGGCTCTGTTGCTATTTTTCACAAACACATCAGTTATGTTTTGTCACTTAGTGTGAAAATTGGTTTGGGTAGACAGATGCATGTATCTGGACTGACACAGTGAAAAAATGCATAACATTCTGCTAATTGGTACTCCTGTATTAATATTATGTTGGATGCTTTATTTCATAAATTTGTGCTTAAGCAATTTAATTTACCAACAAACAACACTACAGTGTATTTATATGTGCTATACGTGGCTAGCAGGTTGCATTTGTAGTATTCAGTAGTCACTGAATACACAATAGACTTGTTTGTAGTAGTATTACTTCTATAATTTGTGTGGCTGTAAAAGGGATGCAGGAGTAACTGAAATATAAAGAGGACATAAGAAGAAAATAATACATATATTTCAGTTACAATTTATAATTTAATTTTTTATATTTTTTTTTAATTTAAGTGGCATAAACCATTTTAAAATTAGGTCATGAGAATCTATACAAGTTACAATCTTACCAAAACATGAACACATACATATTAAGACTTGCTCATAACAGAGAATATTAGTTGTATGACACTGGAAGACTCAACTAGCAAAAGCATTTTCTTTGGTCCTGCTTCACGAACAAAACAAGCTTCAACCAGGTAGCAACACTAAAACAGGAACAGCAACTAGAGACTATCAGTTGAAAGGCTTCAATATATTTTCTAATATTCCCAAAGCCACACACTGAAAAAGAAATCCTATAAATAAAGCAACTGCAAAAGTGCACAATTAGGTGCCTTGTGACTTTTCAAGGGCTCATACTGCAGTGGTGAATAGAGCCTTAATAACTCCAGTGATTCTGTCACGTTACAGCACAAATGAGGTATGGAACACTTGGAAAAGTGGAATTCAGAAAGAACTATCATCAGTTGTTTGGAAGTACTTTCTCTGAATAAAATGAGTTTTCTGAACATGAGCCTACAGGATAAGCTCCATCTTGGTTTTGTTTCCCTTTCTCATCTCGGTTCATTTAGTTACTGTAAACGACCAGCAATGAAATATTTGGCTGACTGTATTTGTGGTAGTTTGGTCTCTCTCCATGTCTGACTGGAAAGAAATGCATAACCTAAAAGTAAGTTACTATGAGAAGTAGTTTCACAGAGAGGTTTGTGTTGGAAAGGATCATCTATTTCAAACCACCCAGACATGAGGAAGAATACCTTCCACTAAACTAGGCTGTTTATTGCCCCATTCAACCCGGCCTTGAACAATTCCAGGGATGGAACACCCACAGGATCCCAGGACAGACTGCTACAGTGCCTCACCACCCCTACAGGAAAGAAGTTCTTCCAAATATCCTATCTAAATCTGCTTTTCCTTGCTCCCTGTTACTCCCCATCCTATCACTTTACTCCCTATAAGTAGTTCCTCTCTAGCTTTCTTGAGCTGAACAGGCTTCCCTCGGGTGAAATTACCAATAAAGTGTCTTTGACATCACAAAGTAACGGTATGTGATATCTCTGGGCAATGGACTGTGATCCATTGAAGGCTGAGGTTCTCAATGACTACTTTACATCAGTCTTCAAAAGTCAAAGAAATTACCTGGGGATCTTCATGCTCTTCCCACCACATTCACCTCCACAGAAATGGGGAAGCCCCACAGGGAGCAGAAATATGACCTTCTACCCATGGCAGCAGTTGCAACCCCACCAGTACTGACCAAGGCAGGGACCACTCATCCAGAGGGTTCAAGTGCCTCAAGAACAGGAGGGCAAGCACTGCCCAGGACATTTCACAACCCTGTAAAAGGCTGCTCCTGCAGTGCAACTGGCAGGACTTACATGTATGTTTAATAATAGATATATTAAAAAAAAAAAAAAAAAAAAAAAAAAACCACAACTATTGCACTGTCGCTGTCTCAGACTTACTCAGAGATCAAGGGCAGATCCTGTGGTTGCTGTTAGCAGTCAGGTGTGGTGTTCCTGGCTACAGGTCACAAGGGCTGGGGGTCAACATTCTCCAACATGGTTCCCTTGAGCCCTGGCACCAGCACTAGCGAGCAAAGCTCAGCATTATTTTTCCAATCTAGAGTACTGCATCCAGGCCTGGGGCCCCCAGCACAAGAAAGACATGGAGCTCTTGGAATGGGTCCAGAGAAGGACCACTAAGATGATCAGAAGCCTGGAGCACCTCTCCTATGAAGAAAGGTTGAGGGAACTAGAACTTGGAGAAGAGAAGACTCCAGGGAGACCACACTGCAGCCTTCCAATACTTGAAGGGAACAGATAAACAGGAGGGGGAACAACTGCTTACATGGGTTGATAGTGATAGGGCAAGGGGAATAGTTTTAAACTAAGACAGTGGAGGTTTAGGTTAGATATTTGGAAGAAGTTTTTCATGCAGAGGGTGCTGATGCACTGGAACAGGTTGCTCAAGGAGGCTGTAGACACTGCATACCTAGATGCATTCAAGGCCAGGATGGATGTGTCCTAGTCTAGTGGTTGGCAACCCTGCCCACAGCAGGAGGGTTGATCATTATGGTCCTTTTCAACTCAGGCCATTCTATGATTCCATGATTCTATGATCTGCCCCTCCCTGTGAGGAAGCTGTAAGGGCGTCTGAAAAACCAAATCAGGGAACTTCCATAGCCAAGTTGGAATGGATGTGGAAAATGCGTAAATAGGGACAAATTATTTTGGTAGGAGATTGGACAGGGAAAAGTGAGGTAGAAATGCACCCAGAACTGCTTAGGGAAGATCAGGCCCAAGATGTATTATGTATTGTGCCCAATAGCTGAAAGGTACTGAAGCAACACAATGTAGACTGCTATAGAAAAGTAGCAACAGGCTTGTACACAATAGAATATTACATAATATACATTAAGACATTCAACAGACATACAAGCTACTGCAAGCAACCTATATTCCAGCATTTCTGAATGTATACATAGGGCTTACAAGCCAACAGGTTAGCACATGGAAAGCTTTTTCTGATACTACAGAAGGCCTGAAACTCTTACTATTCAAATTACTTGCAAGATAACATCTATCAGAATGTGCTTGCTCCAAACATACTGGAATACAGAATCTATTTTCCACAGACTGCCTGAAATGAGGTAGCTTAGGCAGTGGGAGCATCTAGTCAAAGCAAAACAAAGCATAGAGCTAATAAACAGCTAAAATGAGCTAAAATGGAAGTACCTAGAGTGGGTTATTATAAAATATGACACAAAGCTAATGGATAAGAAAGGAGAAAAAAAAAAAAGAGAGATACCAAAAATGTATGCAACAAATTTATGCAGATCAAGGCATTCCTTCTTTACTACATCAGTGGCGCCTGGCATGTGATGTGAGCAGCATAATAATAATTTTTTTATATGTGGTAAATATCTACCATCTGTGTTCTAGGCACGAACCATAAAATGCAGCATAAAACAATTAAAATCAACAGAGACAAAGTTCAGGGTACAGAAAGCTTTTGATCCACAAAAATGGCAGATGTTATATTTGAGTGACTTTAGAGCAAAAATCTGAGCGAGACCAAGTACAAGTACAGCTCAGCCCACATCCTATATGCCAAAAGGTTATTTGGTACTTTTTTCATATTCCCAGTGAGACAGATAAACAAAGCAAAAAGTTTATTTCCAAAGTTTAATTAGGTCACTAACTAAAAAATATATATAAGTGACTTTCTAAGACTTTCAGTAGGTCCCTCCAAGTTCACATTTGGAAATATAAAAATTGACACTGTATTTTTACTAAAGCACAGCTTTAGTAGGCAGAAGACTTCATATTTTACTTTTTCAGGGAACCAACCCTAAAATACATCTGCTCTGCAAAAGTCAGGTCTATCGCTCTTTACGTACCACAAGTAATACGGAAAAAAACAATAACACTGTTCTACACTATTTTCAAGCTTGACTGCTTTTCCCTGTTTAAAGAGCTCTTCTTCCAGAGCACTGCATCTCCTCTAACACATTGGCCAGCCACAGACTTCTGCATTGAAACATGAGATCTTCTACTCCTCCAATAAGCTTATTTCAACAACAGCTAGCTCTGATCACCTCCTGTGTTCAAAATCCTCCTGCTGTTGATTCTGCTGTGGCTACTTCTCTTACATTTTTTGGATCCCTGACTGTTACCCTCGCTTTACACCACATTCCACCTCCAATAAACCAGGTAAAACAGCTTTTCCTTAGCTCAGACCTATTTCTTAGTATGACATTTACCAAACATTTCAAATTAATTTTGTTTAGTATTTCTTTATCTTTTTCCAGTGAATTGGTCTGACATAGCAACATCCCGGTAGCTTGGGTACCTCTGTGAACAGACCCCAGCAGCTGCCCCATGTCAGATCACAGCTGGCTCCCATAAGATTGAGATTTGGACACAGAGTACAGTTTTGGAGGGAAAATGGTAATACAAATTTACATGTGAAAATAATTTTCAAGTGGCAACTTCCACAGACAAAGTAGCTTGGAGGGAATGTGCAGATGCATGCTGTATACCTGGAATATTCAATCCACAGCCCATCCTGTGAACAACCCCTGCCCCACATTGCCACAGTGGTGTCTCTTCCCACTGAACAATCCAGCCTGACCCCGGGTGTGCACCCATCATTCAGCATTAGCCAAACATTAACATGCAATCAGCACTGGCAGGGTTGAAAACAGGGCACAGAATGGACACAGTGTGGGTGCTAACTCAAATTATAGTAAATAATGTTATGTATTCTGATACATTAGCTAAACAGAGCCCCATAAACAGTGAAAAATACACAGCTGTACTTCCTATTTTGATAAAGGAATTTGAAAACAGGTTACAAGAATACTGGAATTTATTTTCGTATATTTACAAGTCCATTTTCAGTTGACACAAATACATTACCTGTGAATTTTCAAATGTAATGCACAGAGTTGCAACCAGATAAATTTCATCAAAAATCTGAAAAATATCTTGAGAACTCACTAAGAAATGCAACCACTTACACCAAAACAGATTCATGCATTAGTTTCACACACACATCCTCTCCCTTCCCCCCCTAAAAAAAAGTCAAATATCCCATTTGTTTCTTGTTTTCAATACTTTCTTTTGAAAGGCTTAAAAAAAAAAAAGATAGAAAAAAAAAATTCTATGCCACCCAAGACAATTTCTCTTTACTCAGTGAGGCCCAGGAAAGCCAGAAGATTATATACAACATTCTATACAGTGGATAAGGATGCACTAGTCTCCACATTTACATTAATGTGACATAAATGGATACGGCTTTATTTACATCTGTTTGAAAATTTGTGTATCTGAAGTATTAATATTCTCTCAGTAAGTGTAAATGACAGAATGGATTTCAAGATAAAGTCATGCTAGCTTTTTTCTTGGGGTATGGCAGATACAGGGTACAATCATGCTTATCTCTCAAGCTAGATAGGGATGACATAAAATCCAGGTGACAGTAGACCTGATCCATATCAGGACTAGCAATTTTCGTTACCAGGAAGGAAAAACCTCACAGAAAACCTGGCATAATTAAAGACATTTGAGAAAACCTTAAAAAAAAAAAAAGCCTACTTAGTCTACAATTATTTTTTTCCTGAATGAACACAAGTCCATTCAAGAATGTGTGAATCTCTATGAAAAGATCCACTTCTATCAGGCATTTGTTTCTGCGTCAGATACACCTCCTGACTGTAGAAAAGTGTGTTTATACAATCTGTGGAAAAAATAATTCAGATACTAAAAACTGCAACGAGATGTAAAATCCAAAGTTGTTCATTATCAAAACAGTTCATTATTCCAATGGGCACTGAGACACAGAGAAATGGAAGCATTACCTTAGACAACTCAATAAAGTTGTGAAGAACCAAGAGTTAAATAGGATCCTTTCAGCAGTTCCATGGTTAGCATGCTACATGGACATTCCTCCCTGAATCACGTAGCTCCTTAATGTAGGAATTTAAGCCAACCACAAATATGCTTTAGCTTCTAAAACAGAATTATAGTTTTGAATGATCTCTTTGTCATACAAACACAGAGAAAGTTTGTGCATCTCCAGCTCAAAACAAAAAAAAAGAAACCTCAGCAGCTACCAAGGGAAGGGCATTTAGTTAGGCTGCCGAAAAATCATGCACTTGCTTTTACTGCAACTCATATTACTCAACTGTTTGACAAGTTTTCAGAAAAAAATGTTGTCATTAAGGATCATAGCAGCGTTTTATGAAGATTCAGAAGCTTTCACTTGAATAAAATTCCTACCATAACAAGACCTAATATTTCTGACTTTCATACGAGATAACAAAAACAAGGCCTGACATTTAAAAGAGAAGGAGGAAGTAAAGCCTGTAAGATCTGCAGATAACAGAAAGACACAGTATATCAGGACTGTGATAAATAAAACAATACTGATTCTTTACAAAAGTATAAACATAATACATCACAAGGACACTGAAGTGAAGAACTATGCTAAGCACAAAACTTTTTTAATTAAATCAATGAAGGACACAGAGCTGAATCTACACATACCCCAATAAAGTCTCCAGGCTGCCAAAACATCCAAGTTAAAAATACCCTGCCTAAGGAAGATCCAATATCTTCACTCAAAGAAAAGAGTACATGTTTAAGTGCCAAAGAGAAGGTGCTTTGCTCAGTGTTTTGTTATTTCTAGAAGGCCAGAGAACTAGGGAGGAAGCTTGTTTTAATTTGGTCTTGAAAGAATTCAGAAAGACTTTTCCTTGAAATTTATGCTTTCTTCTGGTTTCAGCGATGGTAGAAACAATATTAAGAAATCCTAGTGCTTGTGGCTTGAGTCTCATCTGAAAGTAGGGATCTCAAGAATAAGTAAAACTGAAATAAAACAGACAATCTTATTTTCTCTGAGGATAAAAAAACATGACATGACCATGTAATACAGCACCCTGCCTCTGACAGAGTCCAGTAGCAGATGGGTAGGGGAGTGTAAGAATAGAGCAAGCATAAAAATATGGCCCTTTGAAATATCTTTATCTCAATCATATGATTTGTGGCTTATAGATTTTGAGTCATAAGCAGCAACCCTCCTAGATTTTCTTTCCATTAACACATCTAGTCACTTTTTGAACTCTTCAGTATTTCTAAAATCCTGGGACAATAACCTTTTACAGTACTGTATGAAGTCTCATTTTTCTATATGCTTTGAATCTGATGCTTGAAGTCAAAATATCATTCTTTCCAGCTCCTCTATATAAAAGCAAATGAACCATGATCCCTGTTCAATATCCATGCCACTTGTGACTTTATAGACTTCCATTATCTTCTCCAGAAGCTTAGACAATGGGAGTCTTGTAGGATACTCAGTTGAAAATAGGCAAGCAAACAAGTGAGGGGTTGGAGGGGGAGGGGATGAAAGGAAGGCAGAACAGGACAGCTTATGACTATACCTGAATTTCATCCACAAAGCCTCCATATGCTTGCAGTTTATCATTCTAAAAGAGGAACTGCATTCATTTCTTATGCCACGCACTGCTAATCTTCCATAACTATGTACAAACTTTAAACTACATTTGTATAATCAAATTTTCTACTACAGCTGGCATGCTTGCAGTTCTCTCTCTGGCAGCAGCTCTTTCAGGGGGGGAGAAAGGAAACAAAAACTGGAAAAAAAAACTGAATAATAACTTTCTTATACGAAGAAAGGTATTCTTCATGTAAGCGATGAAATGGAAAGCCCTATAGTGGGGTTAATCACATCACCATTCTTTGCCAGAAAAAAAGAAAACAGTGCTATCTCTACATTAAAAAAATAAAATAAAATAATAATGGTTTCAAGCATGCATCTCATTAGAAAGTACGATGAATGGAAGATAACTGTGTCTCAGGTTCCAATTAGCACTCTTTTTAACACTGAATAGTTTTTAACTTGGTAATCTGTCAATCAGTTGCTGTACTTTATGAAGGTGTCTATGTTAATGAAGATTATTAGGAGATATTTTTGACCCTTTTTTTTTCATGTATGTATAAATTTGAGTATATGCACATCCCCCTCTCAAATTTGGAGTAATAAAAATACTTTTAAAAAATCAGGAACTATTTGGAAGCCAGAAATACTGATTTTAAACTAGCTCTACCTTAGCAGTTAGTTATGCTAAAATAGATTTTGACAAGAAGTTAGAAACAGTCAAATAAACACTTTTGTGAAGACATAAGCCCCCTTTACCTGTGTAATTTTCTGCACTCAAGCAGATATTCTCTCACAAAAAAAAGAGCATCAAAAACCCATTAGTGACCAGACAGAAAAAGTGACAAGAAAGAGATTGTCCATAATGTAACAACTGAACATGAGGAAAATGTTTTACTTCAAAGCTGTCACCATGCTATAGGCAGAAGCACAGCCTCCTCTTTTCAATGCTTAGGATTTGTCACCATCATTACCATCACTATTATTGCAGGAGACAGCATGATTCACAAAAGCTAGTAACAAAAAGAAGTAATCTGTCTTTTCCTCTTGTTCCCTATGAGAATCACACTATATTTCTCTGAGATAGCTCAGATGGTGTTGCATGGAAAAAATTGCAATTAAAATGAATTGCTTTTCTTTCATCAGAATTAGGCATTCTTGTACACTATTAACTGCTCCCTTTGGGGTTTAGTTGGAGCATAATATGAGATTTGCTCCACCATCCTTGATTCTCAGCTTTCCTTTCATGAGCAAGAACAAATTATCTGAGTCACAGTTGTGAAGCCATTGCTGATGTGTGCAGTGAATTGTTGTGAAGTAAGGTGTGCTGCCACAGCAAGGCACCTGGAGTGAACACTATAAAGATTATGAACATAAAGGACCTCTCTAGGGAAATCACAGAGGTTTGTCTGAGCCAGTTTGAAGAAAACAAAAGTGAATCCCTGGTTACAGTCTGATTTCTTCAGTAGCTGAACAGCTAGCTACTTACAATAGTAGCTTTAGAAAGTGATTGAACGCAGCCAGGCTGGTTCTGATGCTCCCTTTTCAAACTGCAACACAAATCAGTTTCAGCTGGCTAAGCGTCTCTCCCACCAGGGCTACAACAACCTCAGATTCCACTCCTGTACAACATCATCCAGTAATTAAAAGAACATCACTAAGCTCTGGCTTTTCACAGCTTTGAAAGGCATACAAATGCTTTCTCTTTATTCCAGTATCCAGCTCTGCATTCCCTAATGTCAAGAGGTACAATAAGCCCCATACAGTGTTGAGATGAAGTCGGTACAAGATCCTGCTGACCACTTCAACACAAGAAAGATTTCCTACTTTACGTTCAGAATCTAAAGATTGCTGCCTTGCATTGGGCAGAAAGGAGAGTCAGTCTCTCTTAACAACTGCACTGGCAGAATTCAATGTATGACACAGGAGGAAAAGGGAAGCATCTGATAGCAGAAGGCCAGAAAGAGTCTTCTCACAAACTGAAGGCATGTGCTCACATTCTCCAGCACATGCTGAAACTAATCTTTGAGTGTCCACATCACTCCCTTTCAGTTTATTTCCATGCTGTTCTCTGTTGATGCAAAACTGTCTCCAAGTAAGTTCTACTGAAAAGGTTCTGTATACGCCTGTCCAAGGACAATATCTGTGCCCTAGCAGGCACATGCAAAGAGTGAATTAGCCAGAAAAAAAGTCTCACGGACTGAAAAGAAACTGATAAGGTCTGATCAGAACAATAACTCAACAAACACTATGAATCAAGTGAAGAAAAGAAATTATGGCAGGAATGAAGACATGCAAGAGGGAAAGTAGTTAGAAGGGTACAAGGAAAACATGTTTTTGGGGGGAAAAAGAGAGAGAAAAAAAATGACTGAGAACTGGTATGAAGAGGCAGAAATTGTGAGCTTCACTTTAATCAAAAAAAAGCTGAAAGCCTCTCAATGACTTTCACAGGTCAAGAATGGCTGATAACTGTAACATTCCTGCTGAGGTATTTTAGAAGCTGCTCCTGATGAAGCAAGAGTAAAAAGAATCCTTCCATTCAGCTCTTCCTCTGCAGATAACCAGCCTGTCTAAACTATTCTTGTAAATGAAGAAACGATACTTCTAATAAAGTTTATAAATATCACAATGAAATGAGGCTGCTACATTTATGTTTAAAAAGCTCTAAGAAAAAACTGTACATAACATCAGCAAGTGACACTGTAAATGCAACTTGAAAGGGCTTTCAAAGGCTCATGAAGTGAAAAAATAAATAGCTTTAAAAAAAAAAAATCAAACTCAGGCAATCATTGCTAGTTAAGAAGAGCTGATGCACTGATGCACTGGGGGAGTCAAAAAAATAAATAAATAAATCAAGAAATAAGGTTAGAGAAAGTTCTGCAGCCAGAATATTCAGCGTTCTGGAAAGGCAACAAGTAAAGAATTCCAATAATCCAATTTGAAATATGAAAATTAGGAGTGAAAAGTGCCTCTGTCTCAATAACAGAAATACCTACAATCTAGTGAGATTTCTATGATAAAAGGCAGTTTCTTATACATGCAAAACCACAAGAAACAATCCTCAATCAAATATAATTGCTCGATACCTGAAATAGAACTGAAGATCATCATAGGTTAGAAAAACAGGACTGACGTTTCTCAGCAAATTTAAGAAACAATACAATTAGAAACTCCATTCTGCCAGTGTTTAGAGGCATTTAATTTTGAAATATTAATGATTTAATGCCTGCCAGACAAGAAAGGACCTAGAGATATCACATCTCAAAGGCAATCATAACTGTATTATCTTCTTAAAAATGAAAGTTGACATCACGATGATGAAAAACTGTTCTTGAGGCATAATAATGGGCACATCAGAGGAAAAAAGCACAACTCACCCATCACAAAGACATACATCTCTAATGTTTCCAACAGAAACGGAAAATACATGCAAGCATTATTCTCCACAAGAGACTCCAAACCCTGCTGGGACTGAGCCCTGTCTGAGCTTCACCTTGGTATACTGTTTGAGACCACTGTATTGGTTGTTAATATACAGATGGTAGCAAATGTACAGAAGGAATAAGTAAAGGAAAACTCACCAGTGGTGGTGCCTTGGCTGAAGAAGCTGGGGCAGTCCTCACTGGTGAGCGAACTCCAAGAGATGCTGCCTCAGTGGGAGTCAGCCCTTAAATGAGGTCTCAGAGGGGATGGAGTCGAGCTCCACCCCTTCCGGGAGCACAGCTACATCACTCTCACCTGTGCTCCCACAGCTGACCCCACACTTGCCTCAGCTGATTAATCACAGGTTCAGGCTGTGATTACCAATCTCCCATACAGACCATGAAAGATTTGACAAAACTATCATGGAAAGCTCTGAATTCACCCACAAAGTTCAGAGGAGACCTGCACAAACAGTCCTGCTGAGCAGACCAAAAAGATCATTTCTATAGAAAATAAAACAAAACAAAACACCCCATTTCAAATTAACTGTGTTATTAAATGTGAAGTGGCAGCATGATAACACCCCACATCCAGGTTGAGGTAATTTGATCTGTATTCAGCTGGTTGCAGTCCACCTCCTTACATCCTCTTCCCTGAAGCAGAGGCACATGCCACCACTGGAGTAGTACTGGAGGATAAGATTTAGAAACTGGCTGCCTGCAGGAATGATATCAAAACTGCAGGTCAGGAAGTTCTCAATACTGTGGAAGATGATCCAAAAACTCCTCCTCATGCTGTCAGACCTCACCACAGCTCAAAGTCTAAAAAATGAAGCAGACATAGAGGAATCCCAGATTCCAAATGCTATTTGAAACTTTATTAATGATCTTCACAGATTTTGCATAGAGATGTTTGTATTCATCGCCATGTGCACGTATTTTATCAACAACACGTCCAAACAAGTCATCTACGTGAATCAACCCCAAAAGAATTAGCAGGTATACACTTTTAGCAGAATTTTGTAGAAACTACTTGATGGATCTCCCTCAGGTCTTAAAACAAGCCCAGCCTTATTTTCTTTTTGCTTCAGAATACGTGGCTGCTGCCTTTTCTAATTTAATGGCATCTTAGCAACTCATTTTATGCTTCATAGAGCATAGAGTTGTGACAATGAAGAGATCCTGCTAAACAAAAATCACAACTCCCATGACAGCTGGATGAGAATACATTAAGGTAAGAAGGTACCAATCTGAGTTTAACAAAAATCATATGTCAATGCTGTAGCCAATGCAAAGCATACTTCTTTCATCAGCATTACTGTAAAAGCAAGATTCTCCAGTAAGTAATTTCATAGCAACAATCAAGTTTTAGCAAAACTCCGCAAGTTAGGAGGAAAAAGTGGGAAAGAAGCATTAGTTTGGCTTTTTTTTTTTTTTTTCCCCCAAATGAGAAAGCCTTTAATTTCTTTTAACCACTCATTCTACATGCGCTATAATAGAAACATTTGCTTTAAGTAGTGCTTTCTCCACTTTCTCTTTTTAGTTCACTTCAGAATTTTGTTCCTCTCTAGGGAAGGCAATCTGCCATTACTTTTCTTTTAAAGAGTCCACAATATGGAGAAACATCAGGAACAATTAGCAAAAACTCCAACATGAGCTCAGCACAAAGTCTACATCGACTCTCTGAGGAAGTGTTAGGAAAGATGAGGGGAAAAAAAAAGAAGCCAAAAATCCTGTAATTACATGTACGTAGGAAGACTCAGGAAATACACAATAATTTATAGCAAATCTGCCTGCATTGTAGTCTGTTAAAAAAGCTTCAATGCAAATGCTCTATTTTTTGTTTGGTTTTTTCTTTTCCACTTGGCATTTCCACTACTTGCATAAGCTTCTGCTATCTTGCAGCAGAATCTCCTGTGACGGGCTACATCTGCTGCAGCATGTTGTGTGCTGTCTCTCTCATTCCCCTGACTACTCAAACACCATGAGCTGATACTCTCTGTCCCATCCACAGCCTTCTGCTTACATGACAGCTCTGAACAGAATGGTCCCTCTGCAAACCATCTAGTCATAGCTCTTGCACACAGGTACACCAAGGATGATGATAAAGTACTATAGATGATGCTAAAGCAACAGAAACCCCATTAAAAAGTCTTTGGTCAGCAGAATGTGTTCCCATGGAGAAGGTAGTAGTAACATCAGTTCCAGCAGGTCTCCCTGCTTTATATCTTTCATTTAACACAGAAGGTGACCAGATATATTTGCACTTAGACAACCATTTCACAGTCCGCAAAGGAAGATTAATAAATAAGTATTTCTTCATTAAGACAGGTCATGATACAACTAAAAGTAGTTAACAAAACATCCAAGTTTCCAAGAACCTGAATACATTTTAGGCCAGAGTAACTTTCACTGACTTCAAGAGTATGCCAGTTTTACCTATTAAACTATTTCTGAATAAGGTAACTGAAAAGAATTGGATTACGGTCACTTGCAGTTAGGGCAAGGTCAGGGCACCAAGCTTTCCCTTTTCTTATTGTAGGAGTTCTGTACAGTTAGATTCCTTATCTCTTGTTTATTTCCTTTCAGCTGGATTATGTTAAATAAAATTTCTTAGAAAAAAGAATTGAATTACCTAACCAGTCAGTAAGTTGCTCAGCAATGTGAATAAAGGAACCAACATCTAGCTGGTTATGAAAAAGCCCTTAAAGGAACAGCCTAGATGTGCTGGGTTACCTGTTCTCCTTCAGAAAGCCTACTGTTACTGCCATTTGGGGAAAGGAAGAAAAAGAAATCAGCATAAATGCCTTAAAGATGAAAGGCCACCAACAAAGATATCTCATGAGAAACCCTATGTGTGCATTAATCAGACAGTTACAGTAAGAAACTGAGAATGCTGATAGCATTTTTTGCTTTGAAAACTCATTTTACTATGGGAAATAGAGAGACACTCCTAAAAACCAGACATAACGCATTCCATATTCAGCCACATGGTAAACACACCAATAAAATGGATGAACAGTTGCAGGATTCAACAATCACGATTAAACTACACTGTGGCTGCAGCATGACTACTATGCAATCTACTAACTATTCCATAAAGTGCACCGACTTCAAAGTTTTAAGCTTAATCAAGACATCTAAGCAAAAAAATCAGTCCATTTTCAAAAGCCAAAGAAAGGAATACTTCAAAATTTGGATGCAAAAGCCATTCTGACCCTCTTAAAAGCAAGCAATCTTTTTTTTTTTTCTTTGAAAATGGTCATCAGGTAATCCACAAATTCATTTCTCTGGTTGGTTCCAGACCTTCAGCATTTGCTGGCAATTTCAGATGAATACAGCACCCATTAAATGTTCCCCACTTTCATGCTAAGATCCAAAATCAGAGAAGCACATAAAATCAGGCAAGAATATTTTACTTACACTAACCATAATTATTCACTAATGTTCCCTCTTCTGCTAGGACACACATCGGATGTGGAAGAGTCTGTAGTTAGATTTATCAAAGAACAGGGCATCTACAATAGTTAAAATTCTTCAGTTTTCATCCCTGAGGTTGATACTACACAGTGCTCCTGTCCAGTTGTCCCTCAGCTCCACCCATCCCTGCACCACTGTAGTCACAACAAGCAGAACTGCATCCTTCAGTTAAAACAGTGCTTCCACATGCAGGGATGTCGACCTCTGCAACAGAGGCCTAACAATAGGTACAAAAATCATCAAGTATTTTAGAGTCACAATCAACGGTCTATGATGCTGATCCTCCTGTCACCAAAACACACATAGGTTTATTATGGTTGTCACTGACTTCAATTCATTCTTCAGTGATTGAAACTGTAACAGATCAGACATGTCCTGAACGAAGTCCTTGCCTCCCTCGCACATCCTCTCTGAACAGACAGCAGTGTGTGCAAATAGTGCTGTCAAAGTAAATCAAGATCCTATCACACTGGAGGCAATCAGAAATGACAGTATTAATATCATTCCAAACTTTGTCAGTTTTCTCTTCCGACTTTTTTTTTTTAACTTCTGAAAGAACCACTTGCCTGTATTTTATACCAGTAATATTAGGAAACTCACTTAAAAGGCAGAAGATTGTGAAGATATTAATAATTTAGTAGCTATCCAGGATACGGAAGTAATTTCAAGATGGTAATTAAGTCTTTGAAGAGTATACAATTAGTGTGAAAAAGTACTTTGAACAGACATAGAACTCTGTCTAAATTCAACTGATGCAACAACTGTGAATTGAAGATCTCAATTATTTAACTTCACCACTTGCGTGAACACCAATCTCTCCCTGACCAGTTTGTGTGCTCAGCAGAGTTTCTCCAAGTACTGAGAGCTGCTCTGCAACTTCCTGAGGAGCAGAAAAAGCGTCTCCTGAGTTGACTGAAAGGGACTTATCACCAACTCATGGCACACTACACACAGAAGGTAGAAATGACTTCTTACTACTGAATACAGTCCAAATAAGGCAGACTTTTAGAAACAGACATCAATGGTTTGTTCCAACATCCTTATAGTTGTATATGCAAAGAACCTAACAATTAATTTTAAGACAAGGAACAGTTTTGACTTTTCCAGAAAAGTTGTTTTGCCATTATCTTGCAACTCACGTAGGGCATTACAAGGCATTTTACACAGGAGTGGTTTCATCCACCATTCATTCACTCAGAGTTGGATAGAAGTTCACAATAATCTATACCTGCACTCTGCTTTATACACAGTATTAGCCAGAGAAAAATCCAGCAATTCCCTTTTTGGGTAATAGATCATCTGTGAACAAATACAAATGACATGCATAGCTCTGCATTGCTGAATTTATATTAACACAAATTACAACAGACTGCAACTACCTGCAACTGCAACATGAACAGTGAAAGTCCAAATCAATGATCACCAGCATGGTGCATGACTTTCATCAAAACTTGAATAACCTCTGGACACTAACAATCTAACCAGTTGTTAAATGCCGCCAACAACCAAGCTGTTATTAACATGGTAATATCTAACAACATTCCTTTAACTGTAGTGTTAACGCTAAAATATCTAAGTAAAAAATTAAAAATAAAAATCAGCATGAAGGTATTAGTGTGAATAATTTCTGATTGGTGTCCACAACCTGAGCTATTTTAAACACTTCAAACCATTTCCAGCCCTTCTTATAGCCCTTCCTGATAGATATAACAGTTTATTCCCCTCTGACACTTCATTACAAATACACACAGCAGCCTACCTTCTGGCACGCTTCTTCAGAGAGCTGTAACACTGCTCCTCAAAATAATGCTCTCTGAAAACAGCTCAACTCTCCTACTCATTAATAGTGCCTCATTCTGTATGGCTTCTATATCTACCATCATTCTGAAAAAGTATGACTCTTCACAGGAATACAATTCCAAGATAAGGCTCTGGCTGTTATTCAGCTCTGTAACCATCCAATGCATTTCTTCTCATTTGTCCAGTTTTGTATAATTGAAGCCACATTTTTGAGTGGCATTTAATAGACTGGAGAAAAGAAGGTAACAACTAGGTAAGCTTTTCACCTCTGTTGATGCGGCTTTCAAATCTTGGGACTGCAGGATGAGCAGAAACAAAATGGAAACTGTTTCAGCAAATTCTGGGAAACAAAACAGCCCTCGCTGATCCAAGGTCAGGAAAACATAATTGTGGCATGAAAGACAGCTCTCCTTATGTGTGTCTCTAGCACAGAGTGCCACTTAGCTGGTAAAGCTGAGCTGAACGAAATGAACCTCACAATTGTAACTTCCACATATGGCAATGCTTCATTTGGGCTTCATCAGAAGAACAGCCAGCAGATACAGGGAAGTGACTGTCTCTCTCTGCCCATGAGGTCTCATCTCGGACAGGCATAGTAGGAGCACTTGTTCAAATGAATTAAGAATGAAATGGAGAAAGTAATATCTCATAAAAGTAGAGGTAAAGGAGCGGACATGTTCCTGCCCTCACACTACTGTCACACGTGGCCTACATAAAAGAAATGGTATACATTTTAAGATGTATAGGTATAAAATGGTATACATTTTATATACCGATAGGGAGCAGAAATCCATCTCTTCCACAAGAACTGTGCGTGTACCCTCTACTTGTGCCTTTGAAAATCTCTCCTATTTTCATTTAGATAGGAGCTGAAGGTTTTCAAAGTCATAATAACCATGAATAATCACAACAGTCACAGCAGGGAATGAGAGAAGACAAGAGATATCAATAGGGGGAATATTTTTCTTTAGAGGTCATTGCTTGTCAAGTGAGTATATCATATCATTTGTTTGGTGTCATTTTTTTTAATGGGCTCTGATTTTTGTTCATGTTTTAATTGCTAAG
This sequence comes from Excalfactoria chinensis, assembly GCF_039878825.1. Lineage (NCBI taxonomy): Eukaryota > Metazoa > Chordata > Aves > Galliformes > Phasianidae > Excalfactoria > Excalfactoria chinensis. Next base: position 27,437,056 of record NC_092828.1, on the reverse strand, counting down.
AGCAAGAAGAGATGCCTGGATTATAGATTAATTGTAATAGTGTTGACAAAGACAAGTTTTAATAAGAATGGGAGCCAGCTAGGCATAATAGAGAGAGAGAATGGCTCTAGAATATGGAGAAGTGCATAAAAGCAAAATGAAGCAGGTATACACAGCAGCTAAAGAGACAAATACATCAGCAACATGCAGTTAAAATGACTGGTCATGCAGTAACAAGAATCTACCACAGCACTAGAACTACACCCTTGGGAACAGAATACATCCATCAACAAGAATTTCACATCTTCTGCAGTAAAAAGGACAAAGCAGCAATATGCTTTCCTGACCATGAACACCTCAGATTTTCTGCATCCAGCCCAATTTAAAAGCTTAAATACTATTCCCACTGAAGCTAACAGGAATCTGTAGCATTTAACACCCTGTTAGAGACCACTACTGCCAATCAGGATTAGCCCTTAAAGAAAAGAATTTATTTAATATAATGCATTTAGCCACTGTAAGTACTACAATTACTCTCACAAGAGGAAAAGTAGCTGTTGTTCTCCCCTATTAGCTTTCCTTACATAAACCATATGAAGAAGTTAACCAGAACAGGGAATGACAAAAAGTAAAAAGTAAATATCAGCATTTGAGAGAGAGAAAAAAAGAAAATAAAAAACACTATAAAATATACATCAGAAATTCTGAGGCAGATAATACAGCCCATCACACAGCCCACATTAATTCACTGTTAAGACATACACAGTAACTCATCTGATAGAAAAGCAGTATTTCCATGCCGTTTGTGAGCCTTAGCCTTATATCACATGCAGCATCTACTAATTTCTGCTTCATTTTTGTTTCAGTATTACTCAGAATCCAACAACCTTACAGGCCACTCTCTCTTCTGATTTTGCTTTTCCCTCACACTGTCAGATTGGTGCTTCTCTATTCGCACACAGCAAGTTGATGATCCTGTGTTTTCTCTCATGTTCTAGTAGATACATAAGCGATGTATTCTAAAGCATTCACATTAGTCAATGGCGCTACAACAACGAATAATCCACCTGGGTCTTTCACTGTAAAACGTGTCACACTGTGATGTGAATAACAACCAAATATCTCTGTGGAAAGTTAGATGTTATAAATACTGTTGGTGCAAGGTAAAGCAACAAGAACTCCTTTTACCTGACAGTTGACAAAAATCCTCGATATTAATTTAAAGATTTAAATATGCAAATGAGAGGGATCCATCAGGTTTAGAGATGTACGTGAGACCTAAATTTTGTTTCCATTTTAACATAATACAGGCTAATGAAACACTTACAGCATATTTTTTTTATTTATAAGTTTTCCCAAAAAAAATCAGCAGCCTTCATTCTTCAAAGAACAAAGGAGGAAATTTATATTTGACTCTGAGTAAATTTTTCAAAGAACAAAAAAAAAATTACTAATAGGTAAAAAGAAACAAAGAAAGACTGCAGAAATCCTATCAGGATGTTAATGTACCAACAAACAGAACCTAATGCTCCAACATAAACAATTCCGATAGAAAACAAAAAATATCTTTCATGGAAATGGTATAAAAAAAGAGATGCATAATGCATGAGATAAAAGTAAATTATCTCCATTCCCTAAGGGAATAGCTTTTGTATCACATGTAGGTCATGCTAGCGTTCATATTTTCTCTATTTGTTATAAAGCTGTTTAAGCATTATAGATTACTATGTCAAACCGGTACACTGGGATTTTTCATTGCAATAAATATCCTCTGTAAGGAGCTTTGTAGAATGAACTCAAATATCACCAGAAGCAATTAAAATCTATCAGAGATATGAAATGGAAGCGTAAGTTAGCAAAGGGGAAAAGTCATGGAACATATTTTCCCAGGATATGAGAATCAGGGCAGAAAATTAACTGAAAATCCTATCAGCATGACAGAAAACTTGGAAAAGCATGAAAACAATAGGATAATAAAAATCGTTCACCGGTAAGAACAAATACATATGAAGGAACAAGAGAAAAAATCCATTCCTGTTTTTGTTACACTTATTTTAGAATTATTACTGACATGCAATGAAAGGGAAGAAAAACAATTATGATTTCAGTGAGAAGAACTGAACTTTCCAATTGTCCCAGTTGAGACATCATGGAGTTTCCCCTCAGTATATGACGCACAAAACTGACTTTTCTAATGTGTATCTGATTGACATTCTTGACTGTTAAAGAAATCACGTAATAAGCAAAGATCCTATTAGCTTCAATCAACGGCACAACTTCATGCTGGCTTACTTATGTTCTACATTCAGAAAAATGACTTTATCTAAGTTGTTTTACAGCTATGAAATAAGGAGAGATTTTAAATTCCAAATGCAAAACAGATATGCATGACAGATGGTCTTTTCGGAACTGCTTAAGTTGTAGACCAAGCTGTAAATCACCCAGCTGATCACCCCAAACAAATGCTATTTTCACAGCATTTTTATATCATATCCTATCACTGTACTTCTGTTTCTTTCATCGTAAATTTACCTTCTAGAATTACATTCCAGACTTACATTCTAGTGAAATATATAGGTCCAGATTTCCTCAAGCTGCAAATATCCAGAAGTCATTTTCTAGGCTTTGCTTCCATCTTTAAAAGCCACTTCATTACCTGAATTTAGGCAACTGCCCCCTTAAAACTAATTGCCAATGGGAATTTAGTACAGAATAAACACATATCTTCCCAAACAAGGTGCTTCTGAGTGTTTCTGTTGCTTAAACATAGGAGAATGTGCAGGCCAAACCTGATATGCTTTGCATAATGTAGTGCTAGAACAGAGACAGCTTGATTGCTCTGTAAAATGTAATAGTATTGAAGTGTCTACACCTCAGTGTACACTGACAATTTAGCAGAGCTTAAGGTAGCTCTTAATGTTTATGCTCACCAGAATGCATATTGTGCAAGTAGGCAGAAAAACCAAAGAAAGAGAGTATTCATGTGGGTTCAGCTGCAGTCATTACTTTGTCATCTCACTTCTCAAATGTGGAACAAGCATAATTCCTTTAATGCAGCATTTCGTAAGCCACCTAGAGAAAAAGTTTATTATCTTTCTTATTTCCACAAAGTTCTGCTCTACAGTAGGCAGGAGGCTGAATCTCAGAGTAAAAGTGCATAATTCAGCTAGCCCTAGATTACCAAGAGCCACATACAGAACAAACAATGGTAACATAATTTCACTGCTTTTTTTCCTTCTCTATTAATAAAGACATTCTTAAAAAGCAACATTTGGCAATAGCACTTATATGTCACTATCCCATTCAATAGACAGATTTCACAACATTTGTTCACTCCTCTTTCTTCTCTTCAAAATCTCTATTTACAAAAACAATCTGACATCTCTTTTTGTTATTTTTCTTCCTATAGGATTACCAGTAAGCAAGTTACCTTGCACAGATTACAGAATTTTCTCCATTAAACAAGCCACATACAGCCACTCTTTAAAAAGTAGTAAAGGCACTCACTGGGAAGCCACAATACATTTAGTAGACTGAAGAATTATCTATAGATCTCTCATCTGTACCTTCCTAATATTTGTATTCTATGGCACTACTTATTTTAAACCGGCACAGCCCACACTACGCATCCTTTCTTCAAGAAAATCAGTGGGACTTCTTGCAGAAAGAAGTTAGTACTATACAAAGAAGGCTGTCATAGACCAGGCATTCAAACAAACAAATAACAGCAAAGTACAAAAACATACAGCAGTCAACATTACAGAGTAGTACAATACCTTTCATTTTTAATTTATCCAAGTAAAGTACTTCCACCTGAAATATTTGCTTCTGACTGTGAGACAGCAGAAACAAAGAGACAGTCCTGTGGCTAAAAAATTTAATTAACTCAGGAAATGAAGTTAGTTTTGTCTTTAGTTTTGTCAATTTGTATATGCCAAAACCATTCTGCAGTCTCCCATAATTTCAAAGTAAATCAGGTCTGCTCAGGAGCACTGAAAATTCAAACATTGATTTAAACCCTCAGGTAGAGCTTTAAAACAAATGATGTACCTCAAAAGCTGGTCTAAGGGTTCACAACCCTTAGGCACTGTGAAGTACTATCTGTGTTACATGAACTAGACACAACAGACAAACATCCGTGTTGAAAGATTGTTGAATGTAAATCAATAATAAGAATTTTCCTATAGATATAGATTAAATCCATTTGAAGGCAAGAGTAGCTCATTTCACTGTCAGTGCTTCATTTAATGAATTCAGCCTATTTTGAGCTTCCTGCAAAGCTGTATTTCTGGTGTTTGCTCAAAACAAAACAAAGACTAAAATATAGATGATCAGTATAGCCACTTCTCAATATTATTTTGTGTCACATAATCATGCGTCAGCCAACCGAGTGTTATGTTTTAATCCCAATGGATGAACGTACAAACATGTTCATAGCTTTCTGATTAGCCCTTTTTCCCCTGAATTTGTGTTGGAATTGTCAATAAACTTTACAATCTGCAGCAAACGTTCAACCCCAGTTCAAAGTACTAAACAACCAATGAAGCATTCATTTATGTTTGCAACAAAATAAAACCACTGAAGTATTTCTCTGGCAGTTTCCTTTTTATTAAAAATAATGGCATGACCAGTTCCTGCACTGACTCACATTTCTGAGATTAAAAGTTTTCATTTGATACCTACTGATTACAATGATGCAGCCAAAACCCAAACCCATTCACTTGTTTACATGTAGAAAGAGCAAGACGCAATGGAAAATACAGCAATGAAAGCAGAGTAGCAAGGCCCTAGGCTACAGCAAGAAAGGGTTTGCTCAAATACAATAGCCATAGGCACACAGACAGGCAGATGAACAAACACTACTTACCTACAGAAGGCCTCAGATATGCAAAGATCTCCAGCGAGATCCTTGCCTCCACTGCCACTTCAGTGAGATCTAGGAGAGTGGATCCTGGCTCTACCCCTTCTGGTTGCCCAGGAGAATGTAATGCACCTGAGGTTCCTTGGGTTGGCCCTGCCTTCCCATCAGGTGCTCAATTACAGCTTCAGGCCCTGACTTAGCATTTCCACAACAAAAAGTCACAGGATCAAGTGGTCAGATAATATGACTATATTTTCCTGGAAAGAGGCCAGATGTTACCTTTCTTATTGCTAGTGTATCAGTTTATGTTTCTGGAGCTGGGGTTTTATAGGACACAATGCCTGTGCAATAAGAAATTTATTAACAAACAACACCCTGGTCAGTGTAATTTATTTGAGGAGGAAAAAAGATGGAAGAGTACTTATACGCCAAAAGCAAGAAATGAAGGATAAAGAGCTGACAAATGTTTAAGTACTGAAATGTTCATTTCTGTGAAAGAAACAGATTTTCTATTACTTTGAATACTAACGAAGAACAGCAAAAGCTTTGACTAAAATATTTAATTGGAGCATGTACAAGTATGAGATACAGCACTCATTAATTGCACACCTTTTAAAAACAGTTGCTTCTTTTTTATATCCCAACAAATACTGACAGTAATACAAGACAGAAACACCAGAGACTTACTTGCATGGAATACAGGCTCAGGTGCAGCAAGAGGAAGCCTTATGCATCAAACTAGAAGGAACTGTAGTGTAACTTATAATTTCTCCATGCATACATATGTTACAAAACCTGGATCAGGAAATTGGGAGACACTGAATTTAAAGTCTTCACAAAGGGCAGCGCAGCTTCTTTAGCAAGCCATTCATTTCCCCAAGTTATTCTTTCCTAGTATTAACATTATAGCTCACTAACACCCACTTTAAATTAAAGAGGCAGTTGAGAAGAAATTGGTGTTGTAGAGAGAACCTGTTAGTTGAATGCTAGGCCTAGTAATAACAAAGAGCTCACAATGAGTTTTAATGCTCTGTCATTCAAACTGTCATTAAAGTAAATCTTTAGGATAAGGTTACATTTGGACTATGCACTGACTGTAAACCATGTTTGGCACAAAACAGGAACAGGATAGGCTCATAAGCATAACCTGTCCCTGCTTAATCCCATCAGATGGCTACCAGTATAACATGTTCTAATTTCGAAGGGTCTGTACCTCAGGTGCTTTCCAAAAGTTTGCCACAAAAGCACAGCACATTCAACACTAGTTAGTAATTTTGCATCACTGTGACTCACTGGAGGAGAACAATAGAGGTAACAATTAGAGGGGTCCTGCCCCAGTCAGTGGGGGGAAAAGGAAAAATGGAGTGTATTGGACTGTGTGGATGCAATGGCCTGGTACATCAGAACTACAGAAATACAAGGCACTGGTGGACACTAGAGCACATTGCACCCTAATGCCCTCAAGTAACAAAGAGACATAATCCATTCATACTTCTATAAGTCTGTCAAGACTTCTGACACAAGTAAATATTCAGTCTCTTGACTCTGTAAAATTTATGTTCTAAATTGGAATAAAAAAAAATTCAAATTCCTTTTTTCCATGCTGTCCCATTCACTGGTAAGTGAAAGACCGATCATGAAAAGAGAAAATCTGCATTACAATGAAGATAAAAATCTTCAAACCACATTGTGTTCTCACTTGTAATGTACGCAAAACTTCTGTGTCTTCTGTACTATTAAATAGTATCTAGCACATACTAGTATATCCCAAAATATCACGGTGAGCATGCTATCACATCCATCAGAAAACAGGAATCTTTAATAACATCACAGAAAACACAATAGTAACAAATAACTGGCTGCTGAGAACTTCCAGATAATTACCTAGGCTTCATAGCATCCAGCAACCAAAAACCTATTGGGTGGGACAGATGGGAGAAAAACAAAGATATCATTTTCATTGTTGCTGAGATGAATATTCTCAAGTTTCAGAAAGGCAGAATGTTTTAAATAGAGTCATATAGCCTTTCTTCCAGAACTTTACAACCTCATGAAAGTATGTTTAGGATATATTGTTTGATGACTCTGTTATGGCTAATGAATGATTATGGTACTTGCAAAGGATAAAGTGTACCCAGTACTCTATTTGTATGAGAGTAAACCGTTGTAGACAGGAAATTCAAAAGAACTTTCCCTTGCTCTGCTAAAGCACGATAGCTTCACTAATTCATTTTTGGCATCTGTTTCCTACTTCAAGACCAAAAAGTGATGCTGTCCAATACTTAATTGCCTGTTGTTTAGCAATAAACACCTGTTAGTATTTACCATCAAAACTTTTTATATTGCAATTAAATCCACCTTCCAGCAGGAGATGGGTACCTAGTAAAGTTCAGGCTCCAAAAGATGTTACTTAATTTTTTTTTCTTTTCTTTTTTGTGGTATAAGATATTCTAATGTAAGCTTTTCAAGTCATACAGTTGTACAAATGGAAAGCTCAAACTGGGATACTGACCAAGTTGCACTGCATTAGAAGGTCTGGAAATTCAAGAATTCAAGGTTAGCTTATATTTAAAATACAGAAAAGAATTTATTTATCGTAGTTTTTGCTAAAGGCCCATTTTTTCTCTGATTTTATTATTTATTTTTTTTTTTAATGGTAGAAGGTAGTGGATGTAGAAGGCTCTACATAAAATATATGGGAAATGTGACAAAGCAGTATTTTTTATTCTTAACAAGAATTACTGTTCTCTTCCCTCTGTGGCCTATAAATCCAACATTAAAACTAAATGTTGCAATGTCTTATGACATCTTTTGTATATCTTCACAGTATTCAAATTGTCACACTGTTGTTGAAATAGAACATTCAAAATATTTTATTGTAAAAAAGATTCTCACCTTCCACTTTTCTCCTTTCTGATAGGTAGTGTAAATTTAAAATTATCTAAGTATTAAATTCAGTAATTGTAGATGATACTTACACTCTATTCTTTTTTACAGTTAACATTAATTTGTTTTGTACTGTTTTAACCAATGCTTCCATACTCTGTTGAGCTATAAAACAGTGATGATCTTAACAACTGAAGAAATTTAGTTCCAGTTTAGGGCTTGGTATGGTAATTAATTTGTGCTATTCTCATTCCATTTAAACCTATAATAAATTGCTTGATAGAGAAAGCAAAGATACACTACAGTAAATCTATGTTATCTCGGGGCTTGGTTTTAGAAAGAAAATAATCTGCTGGTAACTGGATGCCTCTCAAACTATTATATCAACAAACCTATATCCTTTTCTGAGACCTCCCACAATATCAGACATGCTCAGTTAGAACTTCAAAGACTGACTCAGTCATCCACTGGTACAGATTGCTAGGCCTGTGATACAATTGTCAGTGTTCCCACTGGCTGTGCCTACAGAGTGCTGAGGGGGAGAAATGCAGGAATAGAAGAGAAGCAGACAGGGAATCTGAGTGAAACATGGAGGGGACAAAGGCAGACGGGGTGAGATTTTAAAAACTGACAAAGTTTATATAGTTGGGTCAACACTTTGTCCCTGAGACCTGGAAGTTTCCTTCATCTCACCCTTTGTTCCCAACATATGGTTGTGAGGGTCCAGGAAAAGTGCATGCCATATTATTCTTAAAATAAGAAAAAGAATAAATAAATAAATAAATAAATCAGTTGTACAGCCTGAAGCTGCTGGATCCAGAGCAGAGGTCCTCTCACTCCTCTTACTCCTCTCACTGCTGATGTCCCATCTGGTTCCCACCCATTTGAGTTTCAAGGGATTCCCATCGTTTCAGTTTTCATCAGAAAGTATAAAATATAACCACTGAAAGCTAAGGGATGCAATGATAAAGCTTGCCAAGAATATCTAAATTCAGTCTCATGCCAGTATTTGTTATAAAGGATCTTTAATTACATGAAAGCAAACACTTTTCATTGTATATCTGTCTAAATTATGGACTTCTTCAATATAATCATTTACATATGAAATGCCATATCCTACTAACTTTAAAAATACAATCTCAGGTGTTTCACATTTCTTAGAGATATACAGTGCAGACAGTGTTCTGTGATGTAGTTTATAAACAGAAGTTGCTGCCCCAATGAAAAAAAAGTGGAAGAAAGCATTGGTGATCCTGATAATACACTAACTCAGTGTCTCAATCCCCATTTATTGTTCAAGTGGCTTTAAAATACTAACTACAGTTTGCTAGCCTTACAGTACTAGAGGGGCTGAAAGTATTTTAAATTCTTATCAGCATGTAGATGATATTAAGATATTTATTATCAAATTACTGCACCTTTGGCACATTTCTTCCCATGCGTTTCAAATTCTACAGAGCGTTTCCAGCATTACCATCACAATCAATGTAATCACGCTGGAAACTATTTTTGCCTCTTTATTCAAAACCACTACAGTGGTTATCCTTATAAAAGGATATTGGATTCTATTTATTTTCAAACTGCAAACATGAAATGGATGTGAATGTCACAAAATAAATGTACCCATATAAACTGCAAATTGGAACAATTACTGAAATGGCACATACCTGTTTTTACTTGAGTCTGTGCCAGTTGACATTTTTCTTGTTTCACACTGCAGATTATCTAATACAGACAATTAAGACCAAGTATAGTTTTACCATAATCTTTCCTCTAAAAGTCTTATCCCTGCAGTTCATTCTTACCGCATTAATAGAAATATTTTGACAAAAAGAAGGAATAAAAGCTTGAAATAGCTGTTATCAAATTTGAAAACATTGCCCAGAAAGATCTAGTCAATTAATCATGTAGCAGATCTGCAACAGCAGCCCTTATTTTTCTGTGCTGAATGTGTTGTATAAATAATTGCGTTCAGATCCATGTACATGTAAGGACTGCTCAATATGGCCTCAACTATTTTTTATAAAGCTTTCTGCACTTCAGGGGACAAATGTATCCACTTCTGAGCATTCTAGATAGCAAGTCACACATGTACTTGTCACAAGTGTTCTTATCTTGTAAAACATAGCTGTGACTTTAGGGTATTAATTGTAAATAAGATATGTCCTATTGAGACACTATGAAGCCAGCGAACTGGGGGATTACTGCTGGATTAGTCTTTTTTTTGAGTTGGTCTTCAGGCAACTAAAGGCTAAGAATGTAAATCTGACAAGGTAGTTACACCAACTGTTTGTACTTGGAGATTCAAATATCAGTTCAATATGTGAGAACTGATAAAAGTAAAATTTTGTTTTTCTGTACTTCATCCCCCAAAACCACAGTCAGATCATTAGCACATCTCCAACCCTCCATTATCACACTCTTTATTAGCACTGATTCAACTCTGGAGCTGCAGCAGCGAGCAGAACCATCACTCAAATGACACAGGTTACATAACTTGGTCACCTTGCCTATACTGAACAGGTAGAATGTTCCTCTTCTAGGGAGACCACTCATTCATAAATTTTGCCAGCTAATGAACAGATTAACTAAAAATGTGTTTGTTTTTTTTATAAGTGGTTGTTCAGATAAAAAGATGCAACAATGAATATACTGTGACAGTCTGAAACTACTTGCTCTCTCTGAACATACAAGACAAAGTAGAAGTTACCAAACCATTCAGTACATACACAGATAGCTTGTCAATATCAATAGGTGACAACATGATTATATGAAGGGAAGAAAAAAGAAATGTGATTTACAATAATACAAGATTAAAACAATGGTGGTTGGAATGAAGCAGCACTGAGGAAAAGTCATTCTTCCCAGACTTCAGAAAGGAACAGTCGTCAGCTGTGTAAAATTATTCCCAACTACTAACTGCTTCAAGGCATCAAAAACAACCATTACGCTGATTTGTATGTGCCAGAATTTCTTTACATGTCATTTAGAAAGGCTGCATGACCTCGACACTAGGACAACAAAAGACTGTGAAATCTGTGGAGTGGCACTGAACAGTCTGCCTTCAAGAAATATCACTCACAGGACCTCAATTGCCCCAAGATTCTTGTAAAGACTGATAAATTTCATCTGTTAAGCTCCTTTTAAAAATGGAGCCATCCTGGAACAGTGATTAAATATGGAGGTCTCTCTTAGCTACTCTTGCTAGCACTGCAGAAAAATTTCTTGTAAAGCTATGTTTTATCTTGTGATTATTTGGTTGTTGTTGTTTTGTTTTTGTTTTTTAATTAGCCATAAAAATTTTAAAAAAAAAAAAAAGAAAAAAAAAAAAGAGAAAAAAAAAAAGAGAAAAAAAAAAAAAAGAGGCATAGAGGCATTGTATCTCAAGGATGTTTCCTACCCAAAGATCTCAAAACAATTTGCAGACAATGATTAATTTAGCCTGGAATTGAAACACCTCAGTGGAATACCCAAATCTTCAAACCTTGTGTCATTACCAGTTACAAAACCACTCCTTTTTCTATCAGGTAGTTAAATGTGCCAATTAAAACTGATCTGCTAGCCAGAAAACAGCATAAAACATTTCTAGTATCTGTTTAAATGCTCTCCTTTACTGCAAGATAGCGCCTACCCTCTATCAACAAGGAGCCTAGCAAGTATAAGGCAGGCTTGCTATAGTTTTATCCCATGTTTATTGATAACTATAACTATCATACTCAATGAACAAAATCATAAGGAGGCATCTTTACCAGATAAAGATTACCCAGTGGGTTTCTTCCAGAGTGGCACCATGAACCTGCAGTCGTTCTTATTGGGCAGGGTTGTGAAGAACTAAGCTAAGTTCCTGCTATATAGAAATGATAACATTTTTGTTGTCTCCCCATTCAGGTTTTACTAAAAATAGACAGAAATAATGCCCTGACAATCTAGTTGACAGGGTCAAAACTTTTGCCCCAGTGTTATTAAAAACCTGCAAATCTTAAGTCTGAACCCAACAGCACTATTCTGTGGCATTCTCATATTCATATCCTTGAAGAGTTCTCTCAAACTGGATATCTCTATTAATGACAGAAAACTTGGTTCTTATATTATCAAGTGTTAACATATAACATGTTCTTAAATGTAAGAAGGTGGTAAAAAGTTGTGCAACTCAGAACATCTTTATTAAAAAAATTCCCAATGTATTTCTTGCTAACTCAGTAATCTACTGGGACTGTGTCATGGTTTTCATGGTTTTTCATATTGATTCTGATGCCATTAATGGGAGTATTTCCATTAACAAGAATTTCCATTAATTCAGCAGGAGTATTGCTAAACCAGAAATGTCAAGATTCCCACAGTCTGGAAAAAAAATGCACCAAATAATAACTACAGTTTAAACATTGAATGATTTGTAAAATGGTGGCTATACCACTGAAGTAAAATATTATTTTGATTCTTGGTGAAAAGTGACCACAAACCACAGCTTTTAATTCAAAACTTGCAACTATTCCAGACTTCTACTCACATGTATGGAATAGCTTGATATGCTCCTAGAATTTAAAGAACAGAACGCTCGTATTCAGCTGAGTCTTGTTCCATTCACAGAATTTACATACACCACAGAGTAAGCTGAAGCAATAAGCTTTGTGTTTGCACCTTAACAACTTCTGAAGAAAATTCCTATTTTAAAATTTTACAGATTTGAGAAAATTTTGTCCGTCATTCATCCAGGACTTGCTACATCTCAAAGATCTGAAATCTGTTAAAATAAACTACCCTCGAAATTATTCGTGATTATTCTGGGAAAAGGTGGAAAGGAAGTTTTGTCGCTAATACTGAAATAATTAGTATGCACTTCCAAAGATATGTGCAAGCAGTTGAGCTTACTTCACTTGGTGGTTATCTTCATCTGGACACTGAGATGATACAGTCTGGAAGCTATTTAGTGATGTCAGCAAGGTTTTGGGCCTAAACTAACATACCCACACCCAGGAAAACTTACCTTCTCAGGCCTGGAGACACTTGGAAATAAATCTTTGGCTCTCACATTGGGCTGATTCAAATGAATGGAATAAACTCACTTCCATCTGGTGTCTCCACGGAGATTTAGAGGTAAAAACACCCTCAATAGGACCCTTGCATGGTATAGTATAAGATGAAAATTTGTAATAAATATATGAAAAGTCACAATTAAACAAAAAGCTGTATTTATTCAACTTCCTTTCAGCAATTTGTTTTAAGAATGAAAAGCAAAAAGTGTTGGCAGATTGGGAATTATCTATACTATTATAATTAAAGGGAGAGATTCTACATCTTCATGCTAAAACAAAAGGAAATAAAAGTTAAGCAAATAAAGAGGCAACTCAGAAGTGGGTTACTGACAAATTAAAGCTGCTGAAATATGCTTGCAGGAAAACAGGGAAGGGATTAAAAAACAAACTCCTGTGGAAAATCTGCTATCTTATTCCAGAAAAGCAGAACCAATTTTAAAGAAGGACTTTCAAATAAGAGGCAAATTGGCACCTTCCTAAGAAAGAAGCAGATAAGCTATAAGAAGCTTGGCTTATCAAATGGAAATTTGGTTTCAAAAAGGGTACATTGAAACAGAAATTAAAAAAAACAGGGAAGTTTTCCCAGGAGTGAGCCTCTGCCCTACTTGTAGGGTAAACACTGATCAAAGCTTCACAAAACTAGTTAGCATTTCAGGCTTTAACATAGGTGACAAAATCAAATTTTATTTGTAGCTACTAATAGCAGCACAAGAGATACAACAACAAAGGTTTGATCTGAAATACAAAGAAGATTTTCAATAAATTGATTCTGACTTGAGATATCACCTTTCTTGTTAAAATAAAGTATACTGCTATTGATTCTTAACATGATTACAAAATGACAACACACAGTAACAAAGACTTGCTTAAAAGGAGCTCAAGCTTCAAATGGGATCTTGTTTGAGCAGTTACACACTGCTGTGAGTGAAAAGGTAGAGAAAGAATCTCAGCTGGGGAAAGAAATACATATCACAGCAAGTAAATTTCATGCAATCACTACATAAGACACAAGTCAGTGAAATTTTGAGCAAGGGTGTTGTCAGAAATCACACGATAGCACTGTGGAAACTAAACGCACTACTTCCAATTTAGCAGGGATGACCTGTATATACTATGAAGAGACAAAGCAAGTGCTTTACCAAGGGCAAAACTTAATACTGCTTGCAAAGGAAATTGCTACATAGAACCATGTTTCTACAATTCCCATCTTAAGTAGAACTGGCCTCAAGGTGTGTTGCAGCAAGAACGACCAAAGGACACTCTCTGATATATTCAAAGAACTGAGACACACAGCATATTAATTTAAGCCACTGTAGGAACCAGGGTCATATACAAATTGTTTAAATGAAGCTTAGGTGATGACATTTTGGCTGTTCCTGTGATATTGAGCAAACAAGTGAGAATACTCGACCAACGTCAGCATTTTTCTACATCCATCTGAATGCTTTTCCATCAGCCTTTACAGCTACACTCCACAACTGCTGTAGCTCTACCACTTTGTACAAATTAATTTAATCCTCCTTAGGCCAGGATGAAGAAGACTGACTATACAGGCATGTAAGAAATGATTAGTGAATTCAACACACGTACATTTTATATAGAGTTGAGCAGTTCCATCCAGTTTGGAAGATCCTTCTCAAATAACTATTCCATGCACAAGTTAAGCACTCACCTGGTTTTGAAATTAAAAAAAAAATAATAAAATTTATTTTAATTTTAAAATGACAAAATGCGTAACTAAACTATGAAAATAATTGTCACAGGGCATATAAAGAAAATTAAATACATAAGTGTTAGAAAAACAACTAAATAAACTCACAGAAGAAAAATCTAAGCGTCAGTAATGAAATTATAATGAGATAAGCGGCAATGAGGCAATAACCTCCAATTCACACTATTCATATATGATAAAATAAACATAACTGCCTAGTCATTTTCTCTCATGCTTCACTTTTCAAATTCAAGCTGCCTCATGCCCACTTCTGCAACTTCAGGGATAACCCAAACTGGGACTCTCACCAACTGCTAGTGCTGAGGCACGGAACATGTCATGCTCTTGTGTGTGAGCATGATTCATACTACAGCTCTGAGAAGCAAGGCACGGTGCTAGCAATACGTGCCATACCCACTCAGTGCAAAGACAAATTACTTTTTAGTTTTTTTACGAAAAGTCATAAAATTCTGATAAGGAGGGACCCTTATCACCAAAGCAAGAATGGCCTGAAGCTCTTCAGACAGCAAAAGCAGGCCCTTTAAGGCTGTTAAGCTGAGTTCATCACACCACGCAAAAGAACCTCCACCAGCTGATTTCAAAGCCATGACCATACTCTGCTGGCTTAGAGATTTTAGACACCAGGGAAACAATTTTCAGTTTAAGAAAATATTTCTTGTCATTACGATCAGTCTGACTAGCCACAATACCAAGCAGATAAAACTGCCCACCTAAGGATTCAATCTAGTATCGCTGCCAGTTCATTTATCTTATTTTAATTGTGAATCTGATTAACCCTGAAGATATTTACATTTCTTGTTAGTTTAATGAAAAACAAAGTGACTTTAGTTTAATTATACGTTTGGTTTTAATTTTAACTTGCTGGTTACTAGCCACAGGAAAACCACACAGGATTTCTTCTTTTCTGACAGCAACTTGTGCTTGAATTGTGAGGATGAATAAAAGTACAAGACATTATCTAGAAGCCATATTATTTTCAGTAAATGATTTTAGCTTTTCTTCCTTTACATTCCTGAAAATGTGAATGACGTGCACATGAAAATAATGTCAACTACCCACCTCCCCTGGTAGCCAGCTTCCTGCTGAAACAGCCCAAATTGCTTTGGTTCCCTGAATCTCTTATGATTACCAATTCATCATTTTTTTCCCCATGTTTAAAACATAACTAATAACAGAAAAAATAAAGAAAATCTGTCAAAAGTTATCTAAAAGGTACAGTTACTGTTTGTTATGTCACACTGGCACTCACATTAATAGTCCTCATTTAAAAGTCAGGATACCAATAATGACCAACAAAATATCATCAAATCCCAGAATAAACAGAGATAATAGAATTTTGAGAAATGTCAGGCGTGCCCTGAGCAATTAATTAGTTAATGAAAATGTCATAAAAAAAACCCTTATCAAGTTCTTTCTATAACAGTGTAATTTAGCAACATAAGTTCCCATTGCATTCGGTGCCAGATATTACACTTCTAAAAATAAGTCAACCTCGCCCTGTTAATTTCTTATAGGTATTTACCTTCTCACAGTGAAATTTACTTATGTGCATCTCCCTGTATTTTTTTTACATGAGAAAGCCAATAACTACACTCCATTTCATGCCATTAGCTTCCACTTAAATAGGCGAGGATCAATTAAGTCAGTATATTTTTATTACATTAAATAAACTGGAGGAGTTGAATGATTTTAGTTTTTACTTTGTTTCTGCTAACTGTCAATTAAACTAATTGCTACCTTTGAATCACAGTACTTAACTCTAATATTCAACTACTATATTTCTATTCCTGGTTTTTGTTTGTTTGTTTTTGCTTATGTTTGCCATAAATTAATTGCCATCAAAATTAACATCTCTTTATGACAGGTTATGAATTACAACAAATTAGACAGTTCCCTACAGGCTTTAATAAGTTTCCATTCTCTGACTGAATGTTCCTAGTCTAAACGGTAAGGCAAATACAATAGCAGTCACAGGTCAGCAGCTATTATACATCCTAACACATGCTATTAAAGTAAATTAATCTGGTATTTATTAAATGTCTAAAGTAAAAGATCAGTTCAAAGACCACCCAGAGAAGCACTTGCTAGTTTGATTATCTACCTATTGAAGGAATAATATTCAGCCCATTAAATTAATGCTGCAGATTGTGTATGGACCCAGGAGCAAATCACACAGGTTGAAAACAAGCTAGTTGCATCAGCAGTTCCACACACTGCACAGTATAGTATATATGTATATATACATATAGTGTATATATATATATATATATACATACATATATATATATATATATATAGTATAAGTAGGCTTGGTACTCCTGCTACTTTCAGGAAATGGGGAATATTGAGGCAGCTGCTGCAGCCTAATGCAAAAGGACTGCACTGCCTGCGAGCAGCACCCTTTCTTCCTTGGGCTCTATTCAACACTATAGTGGAAGCATCAATAGAAGCATTGAGCTCTGCAGACTCCTGCACAGTCAGCAGACTTCTGTTTCCTGTGATCTTTTTCCCACCAGACTGCAAGACACATGACAGAACAAAAGCTGATCCACCTTCTGATAGCCATTGCACCATGAGAAAGCTGAGTCCACTGCTCACTATTTGGTGCTGGTATCTCACTCATTTCAGCTGCATCTCTTTCAAACAGAGTTCAAGAAATAAGTTTTCTAACAGAAATCAGCAGGGCTTCTCAGGGTTAAAAGAAATAAGAATTTATTCTAATAACACAGATTTGTAGCTGAGCCTAAGCCAGTTTGCCTCTACAGATTTCAACTGATTTACAGCGGGGATTAATAGGCTATTGATGTTTGCATTCAAGTATACAGATCAGACCGTGACTTAAAGACAAAACCTTCCAGTTAGCAGATAAAGCAGAAACAGAATCACAGAATTGTAGGGGTTGGAAGGGACCTCTAGAGATCATCGAGTCCAACCCCCCTGCCAAAGCAGGCTTCCTACACCACGTCGCACAGGTAGGCGTCCAGGCGGGTCTTGAATATCTCCAGAGAAGGAGACTCCACCACCTCCCTGGGCAGCCTGTTCCAGTGCTCCGTCACCCTCACTGTAAAGAAGTTCTTGTGCACATTCATGCGGAACTTCCTATGCTGAAGTTTCAGCCCATTTCCCCTAGTCCTGTCCCCACGCACTACTGAAAAGAGACCAGCCTCGCCACTATGGCTCCCGCACTTCAGGTATTTATAAACCTGGATCAAGTCCCCTCTCAGCCTTCTTTTCTCAAGGCTAAACAGACCCAGTTCACTTAGTCTCTCCTCATAGGGGAGATGGTCCAGGCCCTTCACCATCTTTGTGGCCCTCCGCTGGACTCTTTCTAAGAGATCCCTGTCTTTTTTGTACTGGGGAGCCCAGAACTGGACACAATATTCCAGATGAGGCCTCACCAGGGCAGAGTAGAGGGGGAGGATCACCTCCCTCAACCTGCTGGCCACGCTCTTTTTAATGCACCCCAGAATGCCATTGGCCTTTTTGGCTACAAGGACACACTGCTGGCTCATGGCAAACCTGTCGTCCACCAGGACGCCCAGGTCCCTCTCAGCAGAGCTCCTCTCCAGCAGGTCTTCCCCCAGACTGTACTGGTGAATGCAATTATTTCTTCCTTGGTGCAAGACTCTGCACTTACTTTTGTTAAACCTCATCCGGTTTCTTACTGCCCAGCTCTCCAGCCTGTCCAGGTCTCGCTGAATGGCCGCACAGCCTTCAGGTGTGTCAGCCAATCCTCCCAACTTCGTGTCATCAGTAAACTTGCTGAGGGTGGTCACTATCCCCTCATCAAGGTCGTTGATGAAGATGTTGAACAAGACTGGACCCAGCACAGACCCCTGGGGGACGCCGCTAGTTACAGGCCTCCAGCCAGACACCGCAACAAAGCAACCCAGTCCATGGAGTTGAGAAAAGTGTGATAAAGAACAACACATCCCATGCACTGTCAGTGGAGGGGGATCTCTGGGGGAAGAGTCTCAGTGAGGTAACATATCCTAGCTTTGCTGCTGAGGGAATCCTGAATATGCTTCAGTAAGAAAAGAAAGGATGCAAAGGTGTTCTAAGGAAGGAACGGTAACAGGTGGAATGAAAAGTACCATTTTAGAGATTTCAGAGAACTAGAAATCAAAATCTCTCACCAGTTTTGTAATGATAAGCTGGTAAAGTGCCCTCAGTGTCTTCACTTGTCCTCAACACAAACAGAAGCAGAAGTTAGTGCTCTAAACTTGGTTAATGAAGCTATGATCTTCAACGTGTTTCCTGCCAGTGGACATCTTTCAAACAGCAGTAATTAGAAGCATTTTCCTTTCTCCAACTACTGCATAATCTGAGGTAAAAATTCTGTCTTGGCAAGTAAGAGATTGGGATTTGAGAATCTTTGGAACTATGAAGCATGAACTGAGAATATATCCTATGTAATATAATATACAATTTAATAGTTGGACTTGAGAAAGTCAGCCCACAGCTACGTTTTGTAACCATATAATCAGTTCAAAGTATGTTACATTTAACTGGAAGAGTGAGGCACTTAAGCACTTCATACAAAATCCACAAAGAAGGCACAGGTAATGCATATCTTTCCTTCATAATTCCAAGAAACTACAAAGGCTACTTCAAAAGGTAAAGAGAGCTTATTTTTTCCAGTTCACAACAGAACTGGATTCTCCAGCTAAAATCTAGTTTGCCTGTCCCTTACAGAATGGTGTTTAATATACAATCCACTCATAACAAACACCTGCAGTTCTTGATGGATAGCTCTGAAGTGCTCTTCTGATAATGTTGTTTTTACAGTTAACCCTTCAGCACATAAAAGCTTATGAAGAGTTTGAATATCACATAACACAATTTGTTTCCAGTTTTTTTTCAAATCACTATAAAATCACACACCCTCAGAAGCAGTCTTCAGCATTGTTAAAGGATATTTGATATAGATGAACCTATTTCATATTCAGATTCTTTGCTGAATTCATATCTGCCATTCTAAAACAAGAGAATATGGGTTATAAGATCCTTAGATCTTATGAAGAGGATTAATTAGACTGCAGTCTCACTGGGCGTTAGACTACTATACTTTGTCTACTATACTGTAGACAAAGGAATACAGAAAATAAGAAATCTCATTATATTTGGCACTGCATTGTGAAATGGTCCCCATTAAGGGATGGGAATAAAATGTTTATGACCTAATTTATTCAAAACATCTTTGTAACTGTCCAGAGTAGCGCTGTTTGATCCAAGAAAAGGTTAAACTGATTTGAGTGGAAAAAGACACAAAACCTGCAACTCTGAGCATACAAAACAGGTTTGGATTTTTTCTTTCTTCAAAATGAGGCTACATAAAAATACTACCTGTAGTCAAATCACATAAATTCATTGCTCCCCAGCAGCTGAAAGAAACTCCAAACTTTTCTAATATACAATAGCATAGCCAACAAAGCCACTCTTTTCCTCTTTTCCCCTTATAAAACAAAAAAAGGAAAGGGGGAAAATGTGGAGAGAAGAAATGGAAGGAGAGGAGAATTCATATTTGTTTATGATCTCACTGATGTAAGCTTCAGTACCAACACAATATGGATGTGAAATAAAGAGAAGGTGTTAATAAATAGCTAAAAGGTATTAAGTCCTGTATTTGGCAAAAGCTGTTAGGAAAAAAATAAATAAAAAAGCAAGAAAGAAAAAAATCAACCTCAGCAGTACCAAATAATAATATAATACTGATTTATAGAATGTAAAGTAGTATTCAAAGTTTAAAGTCAAAAGGCAGGTTGCAGAATGGACGTCTGAATAATAATAGCATAATATAGAATTAAATATCTTATAAAAAATACAACACTGATCCTTCTGAAAAATAAAATGGAAAGACTAATAATCTAGTTTAAGTGATAGCCTACTACATTTGGAAAAGCAATCTTAAATCCCTCGAGGTAATTAAAATCTCCTCGATCTCTCAGCCTGAGCAGTTGCCAGTATGTATATCCAATTCAAAGAAGACAGAGCAAGCTTTAAACCATAAAGGGTATTGAAATAGAGCTACCCACCAGCATGAAAAAGATATTCATTTGTCAGATTAGTAAGTTAATTATAATGAGAATAATATAAGGACATTCCAGTCTCATTGTAAGTTAATACAGATACAAAACTTCAGAAAGTGAATTATGAAACAGGCACACCCATAGTCCAAAAGTAGGGGATTTGGTCCTGAAAAGGATACTGGAGAAAACTACCTAAAATTAGAATTTAATCTCACCATTCATTCAAGTAGGGCACGCTGTCTTCTTTTCACATTCCTTTCACTGTAAATTCAGCCAAATTAGAATAGCAGATGATAAAGGCAGGAACACAAAGTTTAGGAAATCAAGAAGAAAGAAGGCATATTATTAGTGAGAAACATCTTCTCCTTCCACTCTTAAGTAATTCAGTGACAGCAACTTGTGCCAGCTGAGGATATAACATCCAGTCTACCTATTTTAGCACAGGAGGACAGTGCTTAAAGTTCATATAAACCATCTAAACTCCAATTTTTTTAAACATGATGCAAGAGTGGAATCTCTTTGTGTTAAAAACATAGACGTCTGAGAAGATTTGACATTGAGTTTTTGCACATGGAACACTTTCACACAGCACTGACACACTGAGGAAAATCTTTGTGATTAATCACACACCAGATTGCTCTTTACTAGAACAATTTTGTCACTGTTAAAGCAATCCAAAATGCACTGAAAACTCAGAAAATCATAGAAAAAGGAGAAAATCCTCTCCTAATTTGATCTTTCTGTTTCTATTTCTTGCTCAAGCACCTGCAGTAGCAGACTTATAAGCCTGGTATGTGCTATTACATACACCAATTCTCACTGAAATGAACTATCAGGTAGAAGACAGGATTTATGGCTGGAGAAAGTTTAGAAAACTAGAGCTAGATAAATACCAGAGTCCATATCTACCTTGCAAGCAAAACTATATATATTTTTAATAATCTTATGATATTTCATCTTGTGTTTATTTTCTTCATCTTTGGGACACATCTTTTATTAAAAAGTAGTAGATAATTAGGCAATTATTTCTGTTTTGATGGGGAAATACATGTGATTTTTTTTCTAGTATACACCTAAATAATACTAAGCTATTCATCTGTGTATCTTCTGTACAGCTCTTAGTTATATAATTGGCAACATTTTCCATTCTTTCTTCCAAATAATCCCATTTTGTAATCTCCACTTTTGTTTTCTATTTTCATTTCAAAACAAACTCAGCTCCCTGCGATATTCACCATGAAGTCAAAGTGTCTGTAAGCCATTCTACAACTTCCTCTCAACAAAAGGCAACCAAATGCCTAGAACAGTATAACAGGTTATTATTAATTTAGCCCAGTACTACAAAAACAGTAACGGGACACGTCAGTTCAGTAATAACCAATGCACGCTAAATGGGAACCTGTGAGCTCAACTGACCACCACAGATGCAAATGAAGATAGGTTATGTTTTTAAACCTGATTACAGAAGAATTACAATTATATTAAAAAACAAACAAAGAAACAAAAAAAAAAAAAAAAAAAAAAAAAAGAAAGAAAAACAAGGCTCTGAAAGTTCAGTAAGAGGGAAGCTCATAAAACACAATCTGAAACTGTTAACTGCAGGCTTCTTGATATGAGTCATATAAGTTTCTTTCCTACCCTTACTCACTTCCACAGGGCAATCCTACTGCTATCCCCTAGCCATCTATGCTGGCTGAGTTGGGAACTCTCAAACAAGGCAAGGCAATGCAACAGCTGAGCTTGGGCTCTGCCTCCCAGCAGAGGCTTGCAATCAAAGGTAATCAAAGATATTAGGTATTCTGCTAAATAAATAAATAAATAAATAAATAAATAAATAAATAAATAAAAACAGTAGTTATGTATTAATATTTAATCACCATAGCACAAAACATACTATGGCAACCAGTATAGCACTGTTAATTTTTGTCTTGATTTAGTTCTGTTTTTGAGACTAACTGGAAAGGGAAGAAATAAAGAGGAGGTGGCTAAAATACTGCAAGACTTCAAACCATGTTGAATAGAAATATAAACTGCAGGCAAGGCCAGTCTCAGCCATGACAGGGAAATGGCAGGCAGTAAGATATGCAAAGTGACCATAACTAGGCATTCAAATGATTGTGCCTCTGATCTGCAAGGCTTGAACTGAAATGCAACAGCAAAAAAAGAAAAAGAAAAAATAAAGGAGGATTGGACAGCTATCAACTAAGCCAGGAGGTTTCCTGAGTGAGAGACATAAAAGAGACATACAGGTCTTTCTGTTACTTCAAAAATATTTCCTCCAAACATTGTTAAATTGTTTTTGGAATATTAAATTTATAATTTTGGAGTATTAAATTTATACTGTAGTTATAAACTCCTGATTATATCTCTACCCAGTGGGATATCAACTTTAAATTGCATCTACAACAAGTTATGGTGAATAAAAGCCTATGCAACTATTTATTTATCTGCTCTTCGAATTATGTATTAGAAAAATTGACTTGAAGTTCTTACCAGGATAAGCAAAAGGCAGTTATGTATTGAAAGTTTATTCTGCAAGTCTCATTGAATATGGTGCAAGTTTACCTCATACTGCTTGCAAGCGAAGTAGAGGAACAGCTTGAAAGCTATGCACAATGTAAAGAAAATCTGAAGTTTCATAAATTTACAGAATTTTTTTGTTAATCGGGATTTACATACTCTGCATACCACACCTGTACCTGCATTTACTAATGTGAGTTTCTTTCAAAATAAAAAGACTTGTTGATTTTGAGCTATTCCTTAAACAAATGAAAATCAGAATCTGCCAATGTAAAATTCTTCTTCAATGCTGAGTAGCCTACTCATACAGAGTAATGAACTCACCCAAAATAAGCAGCAAAAAGCAAACAATCATAAATGTTCAATATCTCTTGCCCATTTTTCATTTATGCTTTTTCCCTATTAAATTCATCTAGTTACTGTAGCAAGTGTCATTCGCTTTGCTCTTCCCTTCAGTTTTAAAATGCAAAAATGAAGATGCTGCAAAACGACTGTTATTTGCCACATCCCAAGCACAGTGACAAAGTGTATATCAACACATACCATGAAGAACCTCTGATACTTAGGTACAGAGAAATCATACATGTGTCAAAACGTAAGTGAGTTACTTGACTCATGTCATACAGACTGAGGAAAATATATGTTATTGTATTACTGAACGCTGGCAAAGCCATGCAAGTCATTTCTTCATCAAACATTTTTGTATACAGAAAATGTAGAAAGAATGCAAAGGAAAACAGTTGCCCAAATCTAATCAAAAATCAGTTTGAAGTTTCTGATGCAAGAAAGGGGACAACAGTTTTAATCCATCACTTCATAACAGGCCTCATGACTTCAAGCTTTCAAATGTGACAAAAGAAATTATTTTTGTATGTCAACATTTAAAGTAAAAGCTGTGTTTGCCCTTTCACAAGGACTGCATTCACCGTGCTACCAGATTAATGAAAATCTGTGATGGAGACTACACTAAAATATTATTTTCCAACTAATTCAATAAGAAGAAAAAGTATCAAAACAATAATGATTACTTCAAGACCTTGAAGAACGTGAAAAAGAACTAAAAAAAATAGTACGATTATAAAGCACGGGGCTAAAATGCCAGTTGGTTAACTTAGATGTAGGGAAAGATTCCATAAACATGCTAAAACACAAGATCAAAGGAAATTACTATCAACTGTTTCATAGGCAAGGCAAATGACTGATGATAAAGAAGCTGACACATCAGATAGCTCTATTCTTTACACATAAGGTTCGTTGTAACCATATCTTACAAAGTAAATCAGTGTCAGTGTTATTAGGGAAATACTAGACTAACAAACATTTAGATAAATTATACATACAGTAATTTGCAGAGCTTAATTGAACTCAGCCTTGGTGATCCAGTGAACCAACTGAAACAGCCTCAAAATTTAATGATTTTTTTTGAAAATTCAGTGCAATAGAAAATGTCCAAGGGGGCTGGAGAAGGATAATCATGATACTACCTTTAAGAAGGAGGGAAGGAAAGGACTGGGGAATTGGGGACCGCCTGAATTTGAATCTTGGAAAGATTCTGGAACATATTACTGAGCAATTTATAATCACCTCAGGTATAATAAGATGATAAGAAACAGATGACGTGGATTTGTCAAGAAAAAATGTTGTATCAAACCAGCACCATTTATTTCTTTGACAGAGTTGCAAGCTAATGGATAGCTGGGAACCAATAGATGTGATAAACATTAACATTACTATTTTTTCGAATATTCTCTATGGCAATCTCATAAATACTCTATGGAAGCCTGGTCTGGATTATTTCCCCGTAACATAGAGGGAATACTGGTTGAAAAAGCTCCCACAGCAGTTTTCAGAGGCTCTCAGTCAAACTGACAGAGAATTTTGAACAGCAGGAAAAAACACAAAAAACTATTTCTAGTCAATATTTTCATTGATGATTGATTGACAAGTGATACGGAATGCAAAGGAGATGGAAAATACAAAATAAAATTTGCAGACTACAAAGATGAAAAGTATTGCAAACATTTTCAATTCACCTGTGTTTCTAGGAAATTATTCCAAATCCGAAGCTAAAATCTATAAAGATAGAAGGCAACACTGTACTTGGGATAAAGAAATCCAATGTCACAGTTTCTTATATGAATTTAGAAATATCTGTCTAAACGTGGTACTGTAGTGAAGAAATAAGTTAACCATAAACTGATTAAGGATTTAGCAATGGAAAATACAAGACAAGATTGTGAAATTCATCTCCAAATATTTTAACTGGATATTTTATGCAATAAGAGGGCAATTATTCCACTTTATTTACTGCCATGAGTCCTCTGATAGAAGGAAAATGACCTATTTAAAATACCAACTTGAACAAGGACGTACAGCAATTTGAAAGGAAACAAGAAATATAAACAAGTTTAGAAAAGGTGTGATATGGGATTTAAAGCCCTAAGAAGACTGACCTCTTTTGACTTCTAGAAAAAATAAAAAGGATAATTAGAATTTTTCAATATTTGGACTTTTATTAGACAAGTACTGGCTATGTTTAATCATAAAGAGAAAAAAATATATATTATCATCATTTGAATAAAGATTCAGCTTAAATGTTAAGGACAATTTATGGGACAGGAAAGGCACCTGACTTGTAATCTCCTATAAACACATAGTCCCAGTTCTATATACATTTTATGTATGAGACTAAAGTGCTGTTTTTCAATATGAAAGTACATATATAATCACATCCCTGTTTCCTATAGCCTCATCCATCTGTTGAGAGAAGGAATAAAGCAGCATTAGTTCTGACAAGAATTGAAGGCTTCAGCATATGTATGAACAAATTTAATAGAATATCTAAAAAAACCTGATGTATTTGGCAGAAAAAGAGTAAACTAAAGATGTACCAGGCATGTGCTGACTCAGATTGATTAATAGTGTCAGTTTAAAGCAGGTCAGGATCTATCAAAAAAGGCAAGTTTGGTAAAAACAAACAGTATCATGAAAAGGACTAAACTACTGTTTAGTAAAACTGACGGCTGCTAAAAGGTGGGAGCTTGTTAGGCTGTTTTGTTGTTGCTGCTGTTACTTTTAAACATGGTGGCTTTTCGTGGTTTTTGTTGTTGTTTTCTAAATATAAACAAGCATTGCAGAAGCTGGAAGAAATTGCTGTGGAAGGGAAAACACCTGCCTAAATAACACTGACACTATGGGTATTTTACAATACCTATGTATGGAAGATATGGAATACACCCTACAACATACTTTTATCTTCATTAACCTCATCATACTCCTTGACAAATATTTCCTGCTACAATATCTTAAAGAGATATTTTACCTAGCAAGGAAAAAATAGGTGTCTGACCTAACAGCTTTCTTCCTATCATGGAAGAAGAGTGGCAGTGCTCTCTGGCATGAAAATTTTAGAGCCTGCGCAATCAGATAAGGCCTCACAGAATGATAATTAACATTACCACACCTGCTCTTAACTTGCTTGATGTGAAACAAGCAATGACTGACATTCACTGACATAGACAGAAATCCTGAGGCTGTACTAACACAGTACTCTTGCCAGGGAACTTTTACTGAATTCACAGAGCTTTTTTATTGTCACTCTTACCAGAGAAACACAAAAGCATCAGGAGGAGAGGAAAGCAATGCAAGAGGAGAATTAGACATTTCAGACATCACTGTCTCTCTAACCAAAATCCATAGCGATATCCTAAAGCTATTTATTGGAAGACGAGAGAGGATGACTCAAGAAGTTATAGGAATTCTAAGACGTATTTGTAACTCAAATCAAGACAGATCTATGGCTGAAAACCTCTCATTTATAATCACAATACTCAAGAAATCTTTAGGCAAATATTCATTCTGTCTTTCCTAAGCTGCTCACATCTCTGTTTCTCCCATTCAATAGTTCAATTGTTTCTTAACATCTGTTATTTAAAAGGTTCTATAAAGTGACAGCAAGTAGTCCACCTAAACTTAACACAGCCTAATATGGAACAGGTTGGTGAGCAACGGAATTTTCTACCACCAGCATTTCCCTGTTTCTGGCAGAGGAAATATTCCTTCCATACTTACAGAAAGTTAGTATAAAGTTAAAGTTAAAATGTATATTATATACATGCATATATGTGTGTATATCTATATCTATATCTACATCTCAGCATGTAAGTACAAAGCAGTTAACAAAATTGCTGTGTCTGTTGTGTCTGTTTCCATCTCTGGAAAATCAGATATCACATTCTACACACTTCTGTGATTTAGCAGTAATGCTTTGTATCTTATTTTCACTGCATCCTCTACAAACTCAGTCGGTTACAGTTTTAGTAGCCAAAAAGATCTCACGAAACTAAGAGAAAACAGCTTCCATTTCAAAGCATGATTTTCCAAATACAGCAACCTACAGTTAGACAGCAAAGTAACTGATCTAATTTTATAAACAGTCCCTTTATCTTCACTGAATTGTCATGTGACTGCTGCCTCTTATAACACTTCTGAATTACCATCACATTCACCATGACAGATGTGGGTCATTAGAACCAAGGAATTAACTATATGCAGAAGGGATTGGGAACAGGCTGGTTTTGATGGAAAATCTAAAAACAAGCAGAACTTGGGGGTCAGGTAATGTTATATAAAAATTACTTTCTGCCAGTAAAAACAAAACTGTAGGAGGTAATTATCTGACTATAAAAAACACTATGCTTCTTGATTGGACTAACATATGGGCTCCGCGAGTTTCCTGGACCCAGAAAACAGTAAAACTGTGACCCTGATAGAGTCTGACATCAGTCATCATAGGTGGCGTGGAAAACATTCACCACATGGAAGAGCAAATCCAGAGTTTTAATCCCAGAGGATAACAGAAAATCTTTACTTCTTGCTGACATGATTGCCAAAGTGCATTCATGTGCTTTCTTCTGGAGAAAAAAAAAAAAAAAAAGAAAAAAAAAAAAAGAAAAAAAAAAAAGTAAACATTTTTGGTCAGTTATTTTATTAAAAAGAAAAAGAATCAAAGCAAGTCTACAGAAGAGTTTCACAAATGTCTTAATGTCTTTCATGTATTAAACAGTACTAGATCCCAAAAGCAAAATGGTATTCCCCTAAACACAAGCAGACTTTGTGTTAAAGAATAGCCTTAAAATATTATGTTGAAGGTTTATTTGTGGAAATCAAAGGTTTCAGTTAAGCACAGAATATGTGGGCTGCTCTATCTGTAAGGTGCTGCTTGCTGTGGCAGTTCCTGCATTCAACTAGTGACTATTGAGCACATGCACCATTCTGTATTTCAGCAGCAGCAAGTTTTTCCAAGTCACAGTGGATTCACACAGAAAACCGGGACATTAAGAACAGTTATTTCATTGCAGTATTTGAATTAACACAAAATTATTTTGCAAAAATCACAGGACAAAGCAGACTAATAAACAGAACCGTGACAAGAAATTATCTCAGGTAAAGAGACCTCAAAGAAAGTCATCAGTAACAACCTGCTACTTTTCCCCTTTTCTCCAGTCCCTTTTTTCTCTTTCCTTCTTGCAATTAGCTTTGTAAAAGCGTTTGCTTTGATGCTACACAACTGAATGTGAAGTGAAATAGGTATACAGAATTTTAAACACTGTTTTATTCTATTTGGCAGACCCCGTACCTTTACCATTAATATACACTGAAATACATTAATATATATGTTTCAGTGCTTGAAAACACAAGCATTTACACACAAATTAGAGTATTTCACCTGCAAACACACGCAAGGAACAACCAGAACTGCATCACCATACAGTAATTTGCAATGAGATATTTAATTAATCTTTGTTGATTTGATCATTATGACAGAAAAAACACGGCCAGTTAACCAGGGGCGTTTGCTAATCCTTGAAAGCCTTAGCTGCTAAAACGTTCATTTACTGCTGTTTCCATCTCTAAAAAAAACAATTTTCATGTATGAACTGGCTTTGTTTCTCTGTTTAGAGCAAGCCTGCGAGAGTTCTTTACTACTATAGCACATCCATAAAAGATAAGCCCACAACTCCACATTTATAACACGAGCAACTATTAGTCTAGGTCTTGTTGTCAGAATGTATTTAAATTGATTCCAGCTGTTTACAGGAAAGGGACAGGCAGGTGCTAGAGCCGTGCACCTCTGTTTCTGGTAGTAGACATAATAATGATTTGACAGCAACACTCATCATAATCATTCCTGCCCTGCTGTCACACATACATACACCTTGCTAGCAACAGACCCTTATGCAACAGAAAGCTGAATATGATGCAAGTTGTGACTTGTGGGGAATGTAAAATGCTTCTTCCTGGAATTAGGAGATACCAGTGCCTAATGGCTGATATTTAACAGATGTGTATCTGCATGGCGAGCCAGTCCAAAATCTTTCATCAAAATAAGTACATCTTAAAAATTAACTGCTTTTTAAAAATTCTTTAGACTCCTGACTAGTTGCAACACTCCAATTCACAAACAATCTCCTGTCATAGAAACTGTTTTATAGTGTATTTCTCATAAAAGTATTGACTGAAAAACTGAAGCCTTTTAGTGCAATAATATATAAGCTGTGTTACATATAGATCCAAAATTGATTGTTTTTCTGTTGGAAGATAGGTCTGTTTCCCAGAGTTTTTTTGTTTCATCCACTGCTGTGATAGATGCCTGCAGCACAGTAATCTATATTCTCCTCTTCAATGCTTAACTCCTTCTGTACCACTCACAATCCCTGACATCAAGGAATCCATACCACAAGCCTCGGAGATGTGCAATTTATTTCAGGAAAGCTGCACTCTTGCATTTTTATAGGACAAGAGAGGGTATATAGAGAGCTGTGCTTCTAATAAAGGACATTTTCACAGTCAAAATGCATTGCTTCTATTACCAGTAATCTGAATTTGAGCTGGTTGACTGTTATATGTGAACAGCTTCACTAAATTTTCTTATGTCTCAATATACTACTTAAACATACATACATTTTCTTCTGTTAAACAAATCTGAAGGCAGTCAAAAATATTCCTTTCTATTCTGAATGCTTTTTCTTTCTGCCAAATGAAAAACAAATAGGTTACAAACATGTTTCCTTATTCAGCCAGCTCAGTGCCTACAACCAGCAGGCAGAAACACGCTGACAGAAACATGAGAGCCACCAACTCTCAGCCCTGCTCTGTTCTGCATGTCTACACCCTGATGAGCCAGGCCA
The DNA here is from genome assembly GCF_039878825.1 of Excalfactoria chinensis. NCBI lineage: Eukaryota > Metazoa > Chordata > Aves > Galliformes > Phasianidae > Excalfactoria > Excalfactoria chinensis. Next base: position 27,406,826 of record NC_092828.1, on the reverse strand, counting down.
TTTCGATATTTTATTACCTGCTTTTACAGTGTCTTTACATTTGTTCTGAAGCTTGCAACTCTGAAATGTGGTACACATCAAGGTACACCAGGTTATTGAACTTTTATTACAGTAGAAACAAATGTGACTTAATGCAATAGTTTAATTGTCATTTAAAACAAATTCCTATAGTTTAAGTGGTTTAACAAACAATTGCTTACAAGTAGCAGGTGTTTTCCCTGCAGATGAAAGTAGATAGCAGCCAGTTTCTCCAGAAGCTGTAATGCCAGCAGTAAAGTTATTTTAGGAAAAAAATACATGAAGTTTATTGAACATGTTATGTTTTACTTTAACATGCAGGGAACACGCACTACTCTCTGCTCCCAAAGAGGTATTTACATCTATAATGCTAATCTGTTGTTTGCTTAATAATGGAGCAAATTCAGCACAAAGAGCCAAATAATGTCACAGGAGGCATTCTCCTCCAACTCAATAGCCTATGTAGCATAACCATTGAGGAGATGCCAAAAAGGGGCAAATGTGTCAAACCACACAAGGCTCTCTGGCACTGCTGCCAACAGAAGCACGATCTGCAGGTCCCAAGCACCAGTGATGTCTGGAAAACTGGGCTAGAGCAATCAGACAGTGTGCATATCTTTATCTCAGAGCACTTAATGACAGGAAATAGTCTTCAGAAATGTAGGTTTTATGTAAGCTAGGACCTTGCAACAGCATGGATTGAAATTACTTATATAGGGATGACTGAAGGTCTGGTTTCAGGAGCCAGATTTTCTCTGGGGAGGACAGAGGTGGATTTTAGGCAGTAGGAGTCTGACTGCAAAGTACATACAAAGTACTTGCATCCAGAAGACTTTCCATAGACAGCAGATAAATGGCATTGGATTTCTGTTGCATTAAAATACCATCTACGTCTACTTTTTCCCATTTCTACGTCTCCATGTCTCCTTTTCACAGCATTAACATCTAAAGCTTCCTTTTCTCTTTCTGTGACGTACAATTGCATTACAGATTTATGAGCATTAGTACAGAATAAGAATGCAAAATGTCAGGTAGTTTATGCAAAAAATACCTAGAATAACACCAGCTCTCAGCTGAGGATATAACTACTGTACCAGTGTTACATTGTAATGAAAAAAACGTTTTGAAGTGACCCACTTCACAGCAAGCGTATAACAAATGTCATTTCCTAACTATTGGTAGAGACAACCATAGTGATGCATCTGACTATTTTACATAAAAGTGCAGTCATAACACTAAAAAATGTAACAAATACCAACCCACTAAGGACTTTGGCTGCCTTCTTTGCTAAATACCATAACCACATGGAGTTTCATATGGAGCAGTAAGAACAAAACTGACACCCTTCAGTTTAAAGAGAAAAAGGCTCAAGCTTAGAATCATAGAATCACCAAGGTTGGAAAAGACCTAAAAGATCATCCAGTCCAACCGTTCACCAATAGTTCCCACTAAACCATGTCCCTCAACACAACATCCATCATCATTCCTTCAACAACCCCAGGGTTGGTAACTCCACCACCTCCCTGGGCAGTTCATTCCAGTGCCTGACCACCCTTTCTGAAAAGTAATACTTCCTAAGGATTCCATCAGTTTCTACCATTTGAACAGCTACAACACAAAGCAGAATGAACTACGCACATCTGAACTAATGGCACAGATTTAGAAGTAAACACATTTCAGTGAAGTCCTACCCTCCAGGACGGAAGTTCTGCCATAGAAGCACTGTCCATAGGACAGAGTCTTTTCCTCCTCTTTCTGTAGTGTGAAATCTTTAAGGAGCAACTCTAAACATTTAAATTCTGCCTTTAAAATCAATATTAGAAAATGAGAAGCATATAATTTTGCATTTCTGTTTCCACACTAATGCCATGAGAACCCATTTTGAAGGGAAAAATGCAAGCCTGAGCTTTCTCAGTAATAAATATCCTTGTCAGCAGGAGAAGGAGTAGGGCACATCCATCAACAATCAGCTCCATTTAACCTGTGGGCCTGTATGGCAGGTAGGAGACACTGCCAATTAACTGTATTTATGTAAGCAATTAATACTTGTGAAAATAAAATATGATCTTTACATCTTTTTAAAATAAAAATTACTCCAACATGAAGGACAAGAACTCTTCAGCTTTAATCTGTACCTGTTAGAGCCATATATATCAATAAAAATCAAAGACAATCTCAAGAAAACATAGAGAAAAGGCAAAAGCGCTGACAAGTGTCTTAAATGTTACAGATCACAAGATGCTTATTGTTTTTATATTCTTACCCACAAATATATAAAATATTCCTTTCCCAATAAATCTGTTTGTGGCTTTTGTACACTGTAAGACAGTTTCACTGTAAGACAGTTTCCTTGTGTAATCTGATTTGTTATTATACAATTTACATAAAAATATATTTAATTAGTAAAATCAGCCACCTATCATTTTACTGATCTTACACAGGTGTTATGGGATATCCTTTATTATTAACACTTGCAAACTAAGTAATATTTGCAATGAAATATTACATTGCAAGGAAACTGAGATAAGGTGAGGAGTACACAAATGGATACCTACCTACTATGATTTAAAAGAAAATAAAAATGATGTCTAATTAACAAACGTGCCTGCCTCTTCTGTAATATACAAAACACTCAGATCATTTTTCCCCAAATCGGAACAAAGGCTTTTATTTCAAGATGGCCAGGAAAGCTGTTTCTCTCATCATCCCATCTTGTTATTCTGTTTCTTGCTGTCAACTTTTTTCACTCTCTTCTTTATTGTCTTTAGTTGTGCCCATGGGAGCTAAGCTGTAGTGAGCTTTATACTTTGCCTAGCGGGCAGAGAGATTTGTGGTCAATCTTATCTATTCTGATAATGATTTCCAAAGCTTTGGCTGTGTTGCTGAGGAGGCCTTCTCTTCTGCCCTCTCAGGCTTCACCCTTGAGGTTGACAGCTTCATAATTCCTGAGGAACACAGCTGTCAGGAGAGGTTGTAGTCACAAAAAGAGATTCTCCAAGGTAACATGTACCAATTCTGTGAATGACTTTGAAGATTAACACCATGACCTTGAATTTAACATAGCGTTCTGTAAGGAGTCAGAATCGTGAGTCGAGTAGCAATATGATGTGTCCTAATGGACTGGCACTTGGAATGAAGCACAATGTTACTTTCTGAAACACTGGAAAAAAAATTCAGTCTTTGTCAAAAATGTGCGTTTACAGATCAGAGGTTGCATTATTCCCAAGTATTCTAGTTCCAATGCAGCACATCACTTACTCACATTCTAGTGTAAATACGTAGGTCTTTCCAAAAGTAATGTCTCTTATTTATTTCCACAGAAACCACAACAGATAAAAAGAGCATAGTAACACTATTTGATAGAGTAAATCCCCAGCTACCAAACACTGTTGTTCAACAGTCACCACAAGTAGACAAGCATTTTTGGAGCAGTGAATGAGAGCTTGCATGCCATGCTTGTAACATTCTGCACCAGTGGAGGTGACACACTGTCACTGTTACCAGTGTTGAAACACACTACTCACTGCCTCACTGCGCTCACATCCACTGTTTGGTCTCCACAAAAATTCAGCAAGCATCACTGAATATCAATGGGTGCCGTTTTTTCTGTGTGGAGGAATTAAATTCTACACTTTTGCTTCTTACACTCTTCTATGTCAGACACCATTTTGTCTGCCATTTGTCATACAGCAACAGAATGTAATGGAGCATTGGTGGGAAGGTTCAGCTTTTCCTGCCATACCGCCAACATCTGCCTCTGACATTGTGAGCCAACATAATAATATAGAAGGCATTACTTTCAGAGCAGCCCTCATATTGTCACCAGTGTCCTTGCACTTAGAGGTAAGCATACTTCTAAAAACATTGCTGGACTAGGACAGTACCCAGTATTTTTGATGATCTGAGAAGGCAGAGGGAGTGAGGACAGATTTCTTCTTTGATCAACAGCTTCTGATGAGTTATAGGTCAAATAAATGTATTTCTCATCCTGCCATGAACTGTGCATGCAGTTTGAGACTAACATATTAATTTTTTAGTTTGCAGACCAGTCTGACAAATTGGAATGGATTCATTCTGCAGAGGACATATTGGGTCCTGTTCTTACCAGCCCTCCATTTGACATGCTTGCATTCAGCTGAAGGTAGATGTCTTTCACGCAAATATGGAGACCAGCAGGAAGCCAGACAGCTGGCAGAAGCAAGTCAGATGTAAAACTGTAGACCCGCTGAAAAGACAGCTGCTACACCAGTCATTTCACCACCTACACGTGACAACAGCTTCAGCCTCAGCATTTTAAGTAATCACAACAAAACATAAGGAAAGAAGCAATACCACAGTAAAGGTAACAAAATCACAGAAAGAATGATGATTTTTTTAAAAACCTGCTTCTTTCCCTAGGGTGTCCAACTTTGATATGATCGTCTCCATTCCACAATCACAACCAAGCCTTAATTTCAAAGTAAGTTTAAGCAAGCCAGGAGCTAACCAGTGCGGTTGCTTGTCTTGGGTAGAGGCCAGTAGCAAAAGCCATGGGTAAGAGCATAAAGAGGGAACTACAGATCAAACTTCTCCCTTTCTGCAATTCTACCTTCCAGCAATCACGGTTTGAAGATTATAGGAGCTGAATTCAATTCAGCCATTGTTTAAAATATATTTCTTTCATGAATTTGTGTAATCTCCTTTTAAATACACTTCCTCTTCCTGACGTTCTAATCTAGTATGTTGCAAAACTGAGCTACGGCTCATATACATAGTAAATTGTGTTTATCGTACACACATATCTTTGCTCATGAGCCCATCTCCATAGAATATAATCCAATATTCCAAACTTCTCTGAATATCCGGAAGACTCACTAAGAGAAAATCAAACGCCAAGGAAAATTTTCATTCCTTAGACATTTCCCTTCTCCGAGGAATGCACAATTCTAGCCTTCATGGGACATGACAGAAGGTATTGTTTTAAAATGTAAGAAAATTGCATTAATAGAGTTATCTAAGTATAGCACTTGATAACTACCGTAATGAGTCAGATCTAAAAAGAGATTTGGAATGCCTAATGCTAAGTATTCAAATCTGCAGTTAACCTCAGGACACATATATGAGCCCATGGAAGGCCAACCTTAGCTCCTGTTCTCTATGTGCACAGAAACAAATACCAACAGTCTAAACTTCTCCATTTAGACCATTTAGAATTCTGAATTGTTCTTTTTTATTTTTTTACTTCTTTTTTACATTATTTCCTTTTAAAAAATTGCTACAAGTATTCTTCATATAAAAATAACCTTCTGTGCTAAACTAGGGACATATTACACAATTTAGTGACAACAGAACTTCTCAGAAAGAAAATAAGTAACAGTGACACCTAATCCTCCATATACTCGAGAAAACCCAGAATGATTATATTTTAAAAGATAGATTATGTAGAATTAATCACATTGTATACACAGGAATATTGTTACCTGGATTACCCACTTTATCTCATTAGTGGACAGAAAATTTTCTTTCGAATTCATTAGCTAGCTCCTTAACCCAAGTAACTTTTTTTTTATCAGTCATCTTTAACCAAGAGATTTTTAAACATTAATCTGTCTTCCAGCAGATCTTGTGATGTAGGCTATCCCAGTTTACTAAGAGATCGTGTCCATTGCCCACCTTGAGCTGTTAATCACAAGAGCTAGGTGACTTGACCCCAACAGTACTAACCAGAAATACTGTTTACACAACTACACTGCCAATTGCACATGTTGCACACCATGTCAAACCAATCTGTGAACTACTTAAATCCAATCTCACATCATTTTACAGTTTGCATAATCCTTAACATAATAGGAGCCAGATCTAGACTGTAGCATTCAGTATGTACCATAGCAAGAATACTAAAAATGAAAGTATTGTAAAATATATGTAATATGTTTTTGCTCTCTGCTGTGCACAAAGACTATTTTACAACCTTACCTAGACTCTAGCTAAAATCAATAAAACAAGCTATGATGACATTCCTTAAAATATCCTAACCTACTGTGATTCCCTTTGTCCACAACACAGTGCAGCTTCTCAATCCTGTTTGCTAAGGTATCGATTCCACTGCCTTTTGCAGAAAGACTGGAGATCTGACCTACTCCTCAGGGAAAACCTCAACATCATTCTACTGTTCACTGAGATCCACCTAAGCTCACTCCAAGTTCTGCATCAACATTTCTCACCTCTCTCCGGTCCACCTCTCTAATACCCACTGCTCCAAAAATGTTCAGAAAGAAAACAGGCAATTCAGAATACGAAAGATTTTTGTGTTTCAAGGCTTACCCGTGCAAAAGAGGGAGTATATTCATTAGTCATTTGTGTGGTTTGTGTTTAGAAAATACGAGGGAGTTGTTTATAGAAGCATTTTCTCCTGCAGTACAGATAAATGGCTGTTTCCTCATAAAGGTTTTGTGAAACATCCAGCAAATATTTTACAAGCTAACAAAAGCACTTAAGTTTCCCTAGGTTGTTCCCAACTTCTAACAAAACTGTCTAGCCAATTCATTTACAGATCATATACCATTTAGTTGCTTTCACCTTCTAATCCTGGAATTTGAATATTAATCTCCGAGCAAATTCAGAGCAGAAATAACATATTTTGAAATTCAGTCTCCACGAAGATGTTGCCCTGCTAATCTCAAAGGATTGGCATAGCAATTTTACCACATTTTCTAAAAAATCCGTACAGATTTAAGGTCGAGCTCTGGATTTAATTGAAGTAACCTTTTGTACAATCTAGCTTTAATGAAGTGCAATGAAGTTAAACTCCATAGGGGCCATTAATCTGAAACACTCCATTAAAACAACTACAAGGGGAGTTTTTAATAAACAGTGTGAACTAATGCCCATGTGGAAAGGTAATTGAGAGGGAACTGGTGTCTGGGCCAGATTGTTATTAAATCCTTATCACAGGTAAAGCTGAAACCCCAAATGGCAAGCTGCCATGTGATTTATGGTGCCCTTCTCTTCCCAGCCTTAAAGAAAAGGCTATGTTTAATAATAAAAAAATCCTGTGACTAAGCTATAAAATAACCCAGCAATTACTTAGAATAATTTATACAGTGCAATACACTGACCTTGCTCTAAGCATAAAGTCTACAAAATAACTTCTGTAATAAAACTGTGAACTACTAAAAGGACTAAGGGTTTAACCATTTTTATCGTGCAGAACCTGAGGGTAATATAAATACATGCTACATTTCTAATAGGAGAATTTACGAAAATTCAAAACTTTTTAATCTGAAATAAAGCTGTTCTGAAGTCTGATCAGATTTTGCTACATCACAGGAACAGCTACTATCATATTTCACATCACTGTAGCAAGGCACTAAGTCCACTTTCTAACACGGTACACAATTGCCACCTGAGCTCTGTGCAAGTCTAGTCCTCTAGGAAACAACACAGATGGACAGAAGCCTGCAGCAGTGCCCAGCTTGGTCACAGCAGTACAGGCCATGCTTCAGAGTACCAAGAAAATACTGTAATTAAGCTCTTGAAAGCTATATCCATATACTTGCTCTGATTTTCAAGTGGTTTTTGCCCTAACATCCATAAGCAAACTTGTCTAGATGCACAAAAGTTGTAATAAAATACTATTATTATTATCAACATACATAAAATATAGCAAAATGTGTGCTAGTCTTTTCCCAAAAGACTCAAAATTAGAGATGACTAGCAAATTAAAAGCAATAAAGAAAAACCCACAGTGATATCAGGGAACAAAGAGGCAAACTCAAATTGGGAAGAAAAAAAAGAAAAAATCACAAGTAAAAGAGTGTTTTTGAAGAGTTGTTCAGATCACGCTATTTGATTTCCAATTTTTTCTCTATTTTATCTTTTTATGTCTTTGACTTTTGCTTCATTTTACTTATTTATTATGTACTTTGTTGTTTCGTATGCCTTGTTTTGATTTCCCTGTGTTTCATCCGATTAGGAAAGGACAGATAATTTGGATCAAATCCAAAGAACACAGATAGGACTTTAAAACCTGCCCCCAAAAGATCTGAGTACAGAAAGGAACTAGGCAGGGTGATACTGCTGGCAAATAGTGCTAAAGGAGAGAAGCAGAGGTTTCTTAGAGACCAGGAAGGTGTTCTTTCACCTGTTAAGGCCATAATAAAAGATATGGAAACACTCGAAAATGTAGCATGCCAAAGGTGGAGCATGGAGGGTAAAAAAGGATGAAAGAACAGTGTTTAGACTGTTACATGAGAAGACACTTCTAGATTAAAACTGCATAGCTACATTTAAGAACATTGCAAAATCATTTTCCATGAAAACAGTGAATGGAGGTTTCTTCAGGACAGAAGGATGAAAAGCACGGCATCATACAGTTAACTCTAATTGCACCTATTACATCTCTGACTGTCCATATGCTCTTTTCTATGCTTTAAATGTGTGTATCTTCTGTCTAAATGACAGGACTGGGCAGTGTTTTGTGACTAGGCGTACAGTAAGCAGAGGATCGCTACAATGTAAGTTTGATGAGGTCAACTCTAATCACGAACAGATTACTTCAGTGAAAAAGAAAAGTAACTGCTTTTATTTCCAGTCTGGCAGTAGTCCCAGTTACAGCAGATGCCATCCAGAAGGATCTGGGCTATGCACGGCATAACCAAAAGATGGAAATTGTCAACAGGTTTGTAACACTCAGGACAAACAGCTGCCATCTTGATTAATTGGATCTGGATTAATTTGGCAATGAGCCTACTCATACACTCAGCTCCGTGTCAGCTGTGTTTTCACCATTAACGCTGCATTGAAGAGGTGCTTGGCAAAGCGGTGTCTGTGATTTCAGAAAAAAAGTAAGAACACCAAGAAGGCCAATTGTAACATCCAGGTTAAACTACTCAGAAAACATATGTCTGTCAACTTATGCACAGGAGCCAGTCCATTCCCAGTAGCTTAACGTATTCTGTCTTTTCTGACTTTTCCCCAAAACACATTTTAACACTCTATCATGGAAAGAAATAACATTCCTTCAACAGAAGTTTATCTTGTTATGAGGGTGCGTACGTTACAAATGCTATAAGCAAATCTGCACTTGTTTCTGTTTGTTGGCACCTGAAAAATACAGTCAATAAATACTCTAAAGGGGAACATTGGGTTGTTACCAGTGTAATTTTACACTTCCTCATAAGGGGGTGAGAGATTCCCATGTCTCTGTGCTTTATTTTAAAAATAGAAATACCATTCAGTTAGGTCTTGGCAAGTGGAAAACTGTCATTTTAATATGGGTAAAAGTGAAAGCTCTGCTTAAAAGCCCTGGAAAGCAATGGACTTCAGCACCTGACTGAAGTTAAATACATTACTTTAGAACATTATTGAATAAGGATGAATTGAAGTATGTGGTTAAACGTTTTGCTCAACTGTGGCCTGGAAATGCCTATTTTCAGCTCCAGCCTTATGATCTTTCCAATGCTAAAACTAAAGCACAATAAAGCCATTCCAAACAATTAAATGTGCTTAAATGTACTGGTCTCATTCCTCCACCAGCTGGTCCTTATATTTCAGTGGAGCCACTCCACAGTTTGCACGAGCTCAGTGCCTGCCTCGGCATTTGATTAAGAAGATTTCCACTTAGCAAAGGATAGGGAGAAAAATCTATTGATGTCTTTATACATGACTGAGCTATATTTCATAAGGAAATACCCTACAGAACAGGGATCTTTGATCAAAATAATACATTAGGGAAAATGCTGCCTCTCTCAAGCTGTCTCTTGTAATTTCAGAAAATATTAATTAAATTTTAAAAAAGAAAAAAGAAAACAATCTTCAGTTACTTACAAGTTTTAAGAGATTGACACACACACACACACACACAAATCAATTCATTTAGACTAGAGAATTTCAGTGTTGAATTCTAAGCTTGCATTTTGGAATGGAAAACCAGAATTCTCCGCCACATAGGAAATTCATTTGTTCCTTAGCACAGCCTCCTCACTACATGTTGTCCTTACACGCTTATTACTTCCCTCCAGTGATTCCACAGAATCTCTTCAGCACTGGCACAACTCCACTTTGTGACGACCAGGTGGCAAACTAGTCCCTGCTCTGCTGTTTGAGAATGTATCTGAGGAAAATCAGTTATTTCCTCTTCAGAGGTGCAAGACTTCCTTGGGATACTGTCAGGAAATTGGCCTTATGTTGCTTTACTACTGGAATGCTATCCATTTCAACACCATCTCCTTGACGAGCAGTTATCAATCAAATCAGCATCTTCTGACAATTGTCTTCAAAGGGAAAAGCCAAACTACTGTCCTAGCTTTGAATAAACTTTTCTAAAGACAATTCCTGGTGGGTCTAAATAGTATACTCTATCTATATGGATACACATGCACAAAACCCCACCACATCTGTACATTCAAAGCATCTTAAAAAGTGTTTCATAATAGTGCCCATATGTATATGCACCCATAGAAACAAAACATGCAAACATATATTTATATCAGCTTGAAAAAGGTGTGTTACTGCCTGAGCTTAAAGCAAATAGCAGGCTCCTGAAAAATAACACCTATTCAGAAAAGATCACAATGACTATCCAGATATCTGCTGTTCTGCAATTCCAGTTCCCTCTGGTACAAATATAATTTTTAACACACAAAATTCACTGCCCCTTAACACAATGAAAATAACCTAAGTTTCCATTTAAACATAGTGGTCAAGAAGCTCCCATGACAGATGAATAGGAAAAACACATATAACATTTTTAAATCCCGTTGGCCCATTTCTGCAGTCAGAGTGGCCTCTCTGCAATGCTTAAGACAAAATATGAAAATAACATTTCATTTTCTGGCAATCTACAAAATTGTTCTTTTAACCCACATGCAGAACTCAAAAGTTATTTTGTTCTAAGGGGATATCCCAGCTGAAGCAAGTCTGGCTCATGCAATTCATTTTCTGCAAGCTGCTTTACATGAGTGATGGATGTCTTCTACTTTCTCACTGTCGTGTGAAGGAGTTAGATCCTCAGATAAATCCCAACAAAGGATTTCATTGACCTCACAGTATATTTTATGCAGTATAGTTCCAGAAACGTGTGATGTCTGCAAATATGTGCAGGCCAGCAATGCATTTTCAGAGTAACAGAAAAAAAGCAATGAAAACAGTGAAACGTTAAGAAAAAAGAAAGCTTTATCTTCACTGCCCTCTTCAGGCTGTGTTAACTCACTTTGTTAAACTATGTATTTGTCAATGCATCACCCCCTCAGAGTCTTATTGAAATATTTCACCCTGTGCACCTCACATGAAGGAAGCTGTGTTGCTTAGGCTGATAATGAAGTGTGAATGTACAGGTGTATGAAATTCAAAAAACTTTTTGATGGCTTTATTAGGAAAATCGCTACATGAAGCTGTCACAATTGCAAGTATACTTCCACATACTACTTTTTTCCATTGCCTGAATCCCTCTACTTCTTAATCTTAGCTTCTCTCAATTAATACTCATAATTTTTTCAAATGAAGGTCATCTCTAACTCAGATTCAGTAGTTGGATACAAATGGTAAACTACTCATTAATTTGAACTCATTTCAAAGCAATCCATTCACCTAATTTCATAAAAAAAATTTAAAAAAAAAAAAAAATGTTCCATGATCTATAGTATATAGATCTATATATGATATACACACACACATATATATGATCTATACTATAGTATTTTAAATGCCATGATTATTTTTATTCATTTTCTTGAGAACCATTGTTCCTTTACTTCCCTGGAGTATTTCAGAAATTGATAATAAAATCTCAATAGCATCCATATAAGAATGTAACAGCAAACTATCACGTGCATAAAGTATTGGTCTTTTTCTTACACATAACATGCAAAGTGAAATCCTGTTTGACTACTGAATTCAACATGGCTGAGATTAAACATCCAGCAATTGCATTTCTTCTGTGAAAACAGCCACACCTTCTGAGGCCTCATTAACACTCCAAACGTGTTATCACAGTGTTCAGGTTTTTGACTGTAAGCAATAACATTCTATCTTTTCTGTTTATCTTTCCTTAATTGAACTGACATTTATTTTGGCTTTTTTCCCCTGCTATTTCAGGCTAACTGCTTTAATTTTCTTCAAGATTTCCTTTTCTTTCCACCTTTTTTCATCTAAACTTCTTATACCATTTCCATCTTCCTTCTTTTTTTTCCCCATCTTCCCCTCTGACCATCCTTTTCCTCTTACAAGAAATTCTGTCCTTCTCCCCATGACTATTCACAGCAAAGACAGTATAAGTCCATTGTTTCTGAAGTCAATGATCTGGGCAGGACAAGGCCTGTACTAAGGCAACCATGCTCTCTTCACTCTTATTATTATTATTATTTAGTATTTCTTATGAAATGCAGAAGTAAAATACCATATATTATCAAATTATTTGTAACGTGGAAATAGCACACAGAACAAAAGCTTTTTCAATGATTACAAACATAATTACACAACAATTCAGAGTTTACACCAAGAGTGTATTTGCTTGTAAGTATTAAGGCTACAAGTACGGCAAAGATTTGACTTGCATTGCTACATAAGCTTGGGTTTTGTTTATGGCACACTCTAATTAAAATAGTAATTCTGACACTATTAGGAGGACAAGAGGGTTAAAAGGTTAGAGTGAGGGAGGAGTTTGAGAAAGCAAGAAGTTCCTTTATTATTTTGTTGCAGTTTTCCAGCATTTCTGTCCGTCTAAACTAGCCTTGTTAGACCAGGACCAGTAAAGTATTTAAGTAAATAAGCAGGATTAATTAATTGAACCAAGTTCTACAACTCTCTAATTGACTAAAAAGGACTAAGATATAATTATTCTCATATTTGCAAAGACAGATTGTGCAAAAAATTGCATGGAGTCAGATTCCTCAATCCAGATTTTATTAATACTTGCATTTTAGTCTGATTTTTACTTTGACACTTTAAACAACGTGACTAAGGAAGAAAATTAGCAGATGAGGCTGAAACAGTTAAAAAGAAGAAACAGCAGTGGGTTATCATGTTTGTTATCATGAGGCTGCTTACAAAAAAAATTATCATCCATAACATATATTATCACATGTGCAAGTGTTTATACATATTTTATAGTCACTGAATTTCTCTTTAGCTGTTTTAATACAGTTTTCAAGACATGACAGAGAAGCAAATACAAATAGGACTTTATTTGATCTGATTAGACTAGAATTGAAAGTTTGATTTTTTTCCAAAGATTTTTAACATTTGACCTGAAATGTGTCAAAGCAACCTCCATCTCTTTTGTTTCTATCAAGCTGTCCCAGTGTCCCAATTTCCAGGTTCCCCAGTTGCCGTGTGTTTCAAGTATATTTTTAATTTGTGGTTTTTTTAAACTTCCACTAATTTCATACTCAGAATAATTTTGCATTTGGCTGTAACTCGTTTTAATGGAAAACTAAGAACTTACATGCTCAGGAAGGAACATTATTTTCTACAATTGGAGCATGGAGAAATCAATACGATAACATCTTTGGCACTGCAGCAGATCACTAGTCACCACAGTGCTTGCCCCTGCAGTGATGCTAACAGTACTGTGAATATGTTAGAAACTGAAAAATACATTTATTTTAGTATACTTCAATTGTATTCTAATTGTAGGATTGTAGGATTCCACAACACAGATTTCGAAAAACTAAGGTCTGAATGGTTACCTGCTCTTTTTAGCAAATACAGTTTAATTTATCCCTGGCACTGTTTCATATAATCTTGGTTCAAGAAGAAACTAAGTGGAATTTATACTAAATACCAGATCAGACATCATTCACTTTTATTCTTTTTCATGTCTACACAGTCATCAGCTTTGGCTTCAGGTAGTGACATACTAATAAACTCTGTAATGAGCTTGGAATTTCTTTCTAAATTGAAGAGGAATGGGTGAGAAAGAGCTAGTAAAGAATAAGTGCATCAGTAATAAGTGTTTTATTTAATATCAAATCTCAGGATTTGATACATCTTTGGAAACAACATTTTGTTTAAAAATACTAAGAGACAAATCCTTTTCCTCACAGCAATCTTCAGGCTTGGCAGATGGGTGACAAGTCAAGTGTTCCCCAAGAACAGAATCTGCATTTCTGCATTCAGTCCCAGGGCTGCAGGACAA